>NC_031977.2:37184218-37364218 GCF_001858045.2 Oreochromis niloticus
TTCTCACTTTTTTTCTCACTTAACGACAATATCAAAAATGCCAGAACTGAAATTTTGCTAATCTAATTGCTTCAAAAAAGAACAATCCCAAAGTGTTGTTTGATACAAATGTGTTGTCTGTCCTGATGTTCCTCGTGTACCAGTCTATACTAAATCTGATTGTAATGATTTTCTAATTTATTTTGTTAATCAGCTATGTACCACCGGCCTTCAAGCTGGCTGTAGTTAAACCTTTACTTAAAAAGCCATCCCTAGACCCAGCAGTCTTAGCTAATTATTGGCCAATCTCCAACCTTCCTTTCATATCAAACATCCTTGAAAGAGTAGTTGTCAAACAGCTAACAGATCATCTGCAGAGGAATGGCTTATTTGAAGAGTTTCAGTCAGGTTTCAGAGCTCATCACAGCACAGAAACAGCTTTAGTGAAGGTTACAAATGATCTTCTTATGGCCTCTGACAGTGGACTCATCTCTGTGCTTGTCCTGCTAGACCTCAGTGCTGCGTTCGATACTGTTGACCATAATATCCTATTAGAGCGATTAGAACATGCTGTAGGTATTACAGGTACTGCACTGCAGTGGTTTGTATCATATCTATCTAATAGTCTCCAATTTGTACATGTAAGTGGAGAGTCCTCTTCACACACTAAGGTCAATTATGGTGTTCCACAGGGTTCAGTGCTAGGACCAATTCTGTTTACATTATACATGCTTCCCTTAGGCAGCATCATTAGAAGACATAGCATACATTTTCACTGCTATGCAGATGACACGCAGCTCTATCTGTCCATGAAGCCAGGTATCACAGACCAATTAGTTAAACTGCAGGAATGTCTTAAAGACATAAAGACCTGGATGGCTGCTAACTTTCTGCTTCTTAATTCAGATCAAACTGAGGTTATTGTACTCGGCCCTGAAAATCTTAGAAATATGGTATCTAAGCAGATTCTTACTCTGGATGGCATTACCTTGGCCTCCAGTAACACTGTGAGGAACCTTGGAGTCATTTTTGACCAGGACATGTCCTTCAATGCACATATTAAACAAATATGTAAGACTGCTTTCTTCCATTTGTGCAACATCTCTAAAGTTAGAAATATCCTGTCTCAGAGTGACGCTGAAAAACTAGTTCATGCATTTATTACTTCCAGGCTGGACTACTGTAATTCATTATTATCAGGATGTCCTAAAACCTCCCTGAAAAGCCTTCAGTTAATCCAAAATGCTGCAGCAAGAGTCCTGACAGGGACTAGAAAGAGAGAGCAGATTTCTCCTGTATTGGCTTCCCTTCATTGGCTTCCTGTTAAATCCAGAATTGAATTCAAAATCCTGCTCCTCACATACAAGGTCTTAAATAATCAGGCCCCATCTTATCTTAATGACCTTGTAGTACCATATCACCCTATTAGAGCACTTCGCTCTCACACTGCAGGCCTACTTGTTGTTCCTAGAGTATTTAAAAAGTAGAATGGGAGGCAGAGCCTTCAGTTTTCAGGCCCCTCTTCTGTGGAACCAGCTTCCAGTTTGGATTCAGGAGACAGACACTATCTCTACTTTCAAGATTAGGCTTCAAACTTTCCTTTTTGCTAAAGCATATAGTTAGGGCTGGACCAGGTGACCCTGAATCCTCCCTTAGTTATGCTGCAATAGACGTAGGCTGCCGGGGATTCCCATGATGCACTGGGTGTTTCTTCTTCACTCACTATAGCTGTGTCCCAAAACGTCGGCTGCATCCTTCGGAGGACCCGGCCTTCGCGGTATACGTGGGCCGGGTCCTTCGAAGACCGAGAAGGCCGGAAGTGCGAGGCTGTGAAATGGGACGGTCTAGCCTTCAGATTTGCGTCACCGCTGTGTCGGTGGAGTTTAATAAACTCGGCCGTCTGCTCCTTGCTATCTAAAATATAACAGGACACTGGCGTAAATTCTCGACCGTCTCACACTTCTGTTTAATCAGTTTTCTTTTTGACGTTTATTCAGCTGTGTGAAAATCCCGGAGGAACCCACCCGATGGATTAATAAAGTTTTATTTAATCTAATAATCTAATAACTTTGATCTCAGCCAAACCGATTTACTCACGAACAAATAAAACACCGAAATAAGGCAAACAATTACATTTTTAAGTTATCCGAGTGACTTATATATCATGTTTAACCTGAGCAGCGAAAGAGCGGGGGTCTGAAAACGATGAAGCCAGGAGTCCGCTGCTCTCGCCGGCTGGAGCGACCATTGAACCCCCCGGCTTGCTATCGAGCGGGTGGGTAACAGACGTCTCCGAAAACGTCGGCGCACTTTTGCAAATATGCGATGTCTTGATAAACCAAGCAGATATTTGTAATCTACACAGCCACTTTCTCGTCTGAAAATATGTTAAAAGTTTATTTTGTGACCCAGAAAGATTAATAAGACTAATTTTAAAACTTAGTAGCGGCCGCCATTGTTGGCAGCTGAAATTTGGCTGGGCCGCGCTATGAATTCTGGGATATGGTGGGCCACGAAGGACACACCCAACCCATCCTTCAAATTCGGGGAAATGAAGGATGCATTTGTCGGCTGCATTTGAAGGAGTCGATGAATTGGGACAGCCTTCGTCGCCTGGCTGTGACGTAATCGGCCTTCAAATGCGGCCTCCGGAGGATGCAGGCGACGTTTTGGGACACAGCTTATGTGTTAATAGACCTCTCTGTCTCTCTTCCACAGCATGTCTTTATGCTGTTTTCCTTCTCTCACCCCAACCGGTCGCAGCAGATGGCCCCGCCCCTCCCTGAGCCTGGTTCTGCCGGAGGTTTCTTCCTGTTAAAAAGGAGTTTTTCCTTCCCACTGTCGCCAAAGTGCTTGCTAATAGGGGTTCATATGATTGTTGGGGTTTTTTTCTGTATTTATTATTGTGCGATCTACTGTACAATATAAAGCGCCTTGAGGCGACTTTTGTTGTGATTTGGCGCTATATAAATAAAACTGAATTGAATTGAATTGAATTGAAGGTCGCTGCCATCAGGTCTAATATGTTTCCATCATCTTCTCAGTATCACACGGACACTCTGATGCCTGGTCCTCTTTAGCTTTAGCTTACAGGTCATCAGTTGCTCGCGATCACATGATCTCAGTTTTTTAGGCTCCTCCGTCAGAAATGTGTGCGTCGTATCTGAGAGTTGAATCTGCACATGGCTGGTTCAAACATCTGTAACCTCTGCTGGTGTAAGAGGCTGAGCCTGAGGTGATTCTTCGTGCTTTGACTTCTTGTTATGGCTGTGTGCAGGCAGGCAGAGAGGAAGGACCCAAAATGCAGGACTCATGGAGGCGAAAGTGAATTCAGAATAAACAGCTTTATTGCAGGGGTGACTGAACAGAAAACTAACTATACTGGAAGATATAAACTAGCAGGCAGGTAAACAGGGACCAGAACACAGAGCGTAGACTGAGGGTGAGCAGACATTAACGACACGACAGAGAACAAAGGAAACACAGGGCTTATATACACACGGCAGTAATCAAGGGATGAGAGACAGGAGGGGAACACACCTGGGAGAAATCACATCTGACGAGACAGGGGAAACGAAAACTGAACACACTCACATAAGACAAGGACCTTCAGAATAAAACAGGAAACTAACAAACACAGAGGACCAGACAAGACACTGATCTTAACAGACAGATTCACAAGCAGACACAGTGACACTATGGACAGACAGAGGGACATACGGGCAGAGAAGACTAAGCACAGGCAAAACCTAAACTAGAAATAATAATAATAATAATCAACACAGGATAGCTAAAGAATCAGAACATAATTATAATGAGCATAATCTGGAAAAACACCAAAATACCAGAAACAGAAAAAGCAGGGTCAAAATGACCCAGAACCGTGACACTTCTTCTGTAACGGTCTTTTTACTGGTTTCAACCAATCAGCGATGGATCGCCTTCAGACTGCACACAACGCTGCAGCACTAACAGGTCGTCACATGTTACTCCAGATTTGGCTTCTCCTCATTGGTCGCTGCTAAATTTGAGGTTTCATGTAAAATGTTAGTTTGACCTTTTCGAGCTCTGCATGGTGAAGCTCCACAGTGTATCTCTGACCTGCTGAGGCCTCCTGCTTCTTCCCGAGCACTCGGGTCCTCAGGTCAGAGGTCACTGTTGGTCCCACGTACTGGGTTCAAACCCTGCGTTGGTCCTCATCCACCGAGGCTGTCGTCTTTACGCTGTGCACTCCACTGACTCGTTTACAAAGCAGCTGAACACATTTCTATACCTACAGGCTTTTAATGAATTTCCTCATGTTTTATATTATTTTAGTTATATTTGTGGTTTTATTGTGAAGCACTGACAGTGCTGTATAAATACATTTGACTTACTTTGACCTCCTAGATCAAACCAGAATATCCTCCCTGCTGCTGCTTTCTCCTGAAAACTGGATGAACCTACATCCAGTTTTTTTTCACAGTGCATTTTTTGAGGATTAATTTTCTGCAAAAACCCAACGCATTCAGTGTGTAACAACCTTTAAAGTTAGGCCGAAAATACGCCGCGCCGTGTCAGGTAACGTGGCATCTGAAACACCTGTCACAGCGTGGCAGGAAGATGCTGACCCACCTGAGTCGCTCTGACAAACCACCACGCAGGTGAATGTGGATTGTTGGTAACTCCAGGCTCCCGTTGCCTAGGTAACAGTGTCACACAGTAATGGAACTGTTCCTTTGCTCCCACTCGTGACTTTACCTGACTGACCCTGATGTCACAGTGATTTAGCCACCAACTATGGCCGAGCCCGACCGACTAGTAACCTGAAAGCTTCGCCTTCACGTTGCTCTACAACACTCGCATCGATGCACGCTGCGCCCCATCACTGCCACAGACAACAACCGCTCCATGACACAGGAAGTACCTCCACCCAGTGCTAACCCACCCGCTTCCATCAGAGGAGCGTGACCTCTAACACCACATCGTAAAGATCGATAAGAGTGATTATGGATCGTCTTATCAAATGAGTTTATTGATGAAACAAAAAAGGTAAGCAACACGTCAACGCTCCGTCTACTGTCATTTACAATTGTACTTATGGAGGCAGAGTTTCATACTGACTCTAACCATCTACAGTCAGTCATCAGTACAACACCTCATTGATCAGTAACCAATCACGAGCTCTTGGTCCATGTTCAGGACTCCGGTCTGGGTCGGATCTTCATCTCTGTGAAGCGAAGCGAGTACTGCCAACCAGTCCAGCTGGACCACTCCACACCGTCAGCGTAGGAGGCGTGACCTCCTCTCAGGTACTGCCCATTCAAGTTAGACGTGTGGCAGTTCCGGTACCACCACGCCCCCTGGTAGTACGCTGCACAGTTGTTCTCTGATTGGTCCTGGTCGCGGTCTTTGGTGGTGAACCGCATCCCTGAGTGCTTCAGGAGGGAGTCACCTGCAGAGAAATACCTGGCTGTGTACTGTGCAGTACTGGGCATGGTACTGTGTGGTAATCTGTGGTACTGTGTGTTACCGCATGGTACCTGCAGTCCCGGAGTACCCGTCCACAGTCAGCGGATATCCGTCCTCCTCGGGGTTTACAGAGTCTCGACCAACGGAGAATGCAGAGTACTGAGCGAACGCTGTGGCGTTATCGAAGTCTGCCATGTCGATACGCAGCTCGGAACCACCTGACCTGGTGAGCGAGTAGATCCTCTGCAGACCTGAGAGAGACAGCCAGGTGTCACTGTGCTGCTTTTTAAACTGTGTGCTGGACACTGTCTTTGTGAGGACCAGTTTCACGGCTTTAGCACGGGACCCATCAACATTTTCTTACCTGAAGTTCTACTTGGTTACATGACAAAACACAAAAACACCTTTGAACATGTTACTCTCTCCTGAAAGTAGAAAAATAAAGCATAATAACAAAACTTTCCCACCTGACTGTGGGAGAAACCAGGGTAAAGATTGCTGATGTTGCCCAGCTGCGATCAGTTTTATTAGAAACCAGCCCAACCATCATCACTCAAACTGATGACAGCAGGTCCTGAAATTTTGCACAGCTCCTATTACGATGTGTGTTTTTGCCCCAGGCTTGTCAGAGGTGGTTGGGTTAAACCCTTCTTTAATTATTTGGATGTGAAATGACCCGATAAACAACTCAGGACTCAGAAATGTACATAAATGCTAAGAATAAAGAGTTAAACATAAAGAACACCATACTGAGTGAATATACAGGCTGAAGCTTTAATACATTCAGTTTAATGTACTTTTTTGAAGTACCGCTAAGTTTTGTATCGAGTATTTCTGTGTTTAGTGTTTTTTATTTAAATATTTCTCTTTCTCTCCTAATCATCCATTTAAAAATTTTAGTTCTTGTTTTCTCGATTTAAAACATTAATCCAGCTTTCTGAAGTTCTTCTTGGACATTGGTTACTTTTTTATTCAGTTCCAGTCCAGTCCTTGTACCTGACCATGTTTACAGGAATGTTTTCTTTGTTAAGCATCTGAAAAGTATTTCAGGATAATTCTCAAAGAGCTGTGAGCAGACAGCTTCAAATATCTCAGCATGGTGTGCAATGTGAGCTCAAAAAAATCTGAGGCGACTGGATAACAGTGTCCCATTGTTTCAGCTAAGAAGGATAAAGTTCAGGTTCCTGTGTGTGCACTCAGTGAGTAATGGTCCCCACAAACACAGGAAAACCAACGTGTGTGGATCAGACCAAGCCAGTGCTCTCCGGTCGTTGTCCCAAATCCGTCCCTGTAAGCCTCCCATCCTCTGAAGAAGTTCACCGAGCCGTCCTCCCTCCTCTGAATCACCTGTACGCACACACACACACACACACACACACACACACACACACACACACACACACAGGTGTGAAGCCTCTGACAGGTACATTTTCAGTGTACCTGTCAGTTGTGCTGATAAAATTAATCGGTGTGATTGACGAGGTGTGACAGGATCTCCTGCAGGTCTCCTGTATGCTAAGCTAGTCAAACTGAAGCAGGTATCTAACAAGCTCAAGCTGACAAACGAATTGGCATCTAGTGTGTGTGTGTGTGTGTGTGTGTGTGTATACCGTCCAGCCTCCTCCATCTGTGCTCATGTCGCAGTAAACCATGAAGCCATTGGGGTCGTGGGTTGGAAACACGGAGTAAATGCCGTCCTGAGAGACACCAGATTTCAGGATGTCACTGCAGTCCCTGGGTCTGACAGCTGAGGGACAGGGGAAATGACATCATCAGCAACACAGGTGTGTCTGTGGAGGTCACTCTGTCCACCTGTCAGACACACCTGGACTCAGGTGACAGTTACTTGTCTTCTTTATTTGTGTGTCATTCGTCTGAAATCAACAGGTCTGCATGTACAGTCAGTGATGACTGCTTCACAGGTCAGTTAGTGTGTTAGATATCTGTTATTATACAAAGGCTCGTCGATAACATGAAGGCTGTACCACAAATACACAAACACGAGGAGGCAGTCTGAGCCAAAAACACACAATCCTGGAGTTTTGGGCTTTTTCTGCCTTTCCTGACTGACACTGTCCCGTCCAGAACTAGTCCCAACAGATTTGTTTTCCCACGTGGACCATTTTGGCTTTTCCTGTACTCGTACACGTGATTTTCATAGTTAATTCAATCCTTATTATTTATTTTACTTTTTAAGTAATTACAGTGAGAAAGGGACGGGGAGGAGAAAAGAGAAGACATAAAGGCTCATTATAACTGAGGACATCACTCAGTAAATATGTGCATTTGTGCTATCACTCTGAAGTGACCGTTTGAGAATTCAGGTTAAAATGTTTTGTGTTCAAAATGTTGCTGTACTGTGAAACTGAACTATATGTCATTCAGAAATGGTTCCTAGATACACTACAAGCTGTTCACCCTGCCTCCCTTGTACAATTCATGCACTTTTCGTGAGTGCACGGGGATCTGCCGCCGTGGGGCCCCTCTGAGGCCCTCCCCAAACCAAGGCCTCCATTCAGGCTCACGCCATCCACCATGATCTACTAGAAATGCTGTCAAAGTAAAAATGAGGACGTGGTACAAGCTGGTGATTTGGGACTTTTCTGGAGTGTTGGACTTTTTCTCAGATTTTCAGTAACCAGTCCGCAGACATTTTTTTAATGTATCTGTTCAGTTACAGATTCTGAAGTTTGAAGGTAAAAACGTTGAAAGTTATTTGTAATATGAAGCTAAAATTTAACTTCATAAAAGTTCAAACCAAAACTTTGTAACAAACATTGGAGACAATCGAGCAGGAAACGTGTAAAAAAAAGCAGATTTCAAATCTAATGAGCCAGCTGGGAAAATGATTGAAATTATTCTGAAATGTAGAACATCTACCTGTGACTCACCTTTGTGTGTGTGTGTGTGTGTGTGTCTGTGTGTGTGTGTGTGTGTGTGTGTGTGTGTGTGTGTGTGTTACCTGTGAGAGTGCTGTCTTTGCTCAGCTCACTCTTCAGGCTCTTCAGACTATCTGTCTCCCTCTGCAGGCTGAGCAGAGAATCACTGAAACCTGCCACCAACTTCAACACACCTGAGTGATTATCAGACATCACCTGTACAGGTACACAAAGGGGGAGGGACTGTTTAGTAATATAAAACCAGTAACAACAATCTAGCTTTGCTTTGCTGCCAAAGGAAAGGAGATGACAGTGGACTACAGGTTGACGCCAGCCCCCCCGCTGGTTTCTATAGTGTCCTATGGCCCAAACTACTCTGACTTTATTAAGGCTGTTGTGTTTTTTACATGTTGTAATGCTTTGTATCTTGTTCTTTTCAATCTGAAACAGTCAGTGATCACTGTCGGCCTCTCTTGGTTTTTATTACCACTGTTCATTTTAAAGCTCAGTTTTTAAAACCTTATGCTGTAACTACAGCCCAGCCCATGCAGCAGTATATTAATGACTAACCTCGTATTGTGGATGGATTATCTCAGTTGTTCTCCTGACTGAAGTTTGGTCCGTTTACAGCATCCTGCCATGCGATTGCATTTGTCCCTAACCATCGGGAACCCTCACGTTAAATTTTATCAAGTGGAAAAAGTTAGTGTTCATCCTCCAGCTTCACTGTGATTATGCTATGCTAACATAGCTGTGTCGCTAGCGGTCACGTAGCACATCATTATATAGCAGCTAGCCCAACTTCAGTAACCCTACAAACGTCACTGCTGTTTAGTTTTCTGTCTTCATTTATGTTGGAAGTGATAGCAGAGCTGTACGTTTGAATGTTTCAGAAATCTCTCAGTCAGAACATGCTATATCATGTTTAGGTGGAAGCTAGCGAGCTAACTTCCTGCTAACTTCTAACTCCGTTAAATTTAATAAATCCTGTTTTCATGGATGCCTGGATGTTAAACTTAATTGTTACACCTGGTAAAGCAGCAACGCTGATCATTTTATTAAAGATGAAAGAATTTAGACAGTTTTTAACTCTCAGTGATGCTGCAGTGTTCGTTTGACTTTGGCACAGTTTGGAGCTGGAAACGGCTAATGATGTCAGACTTAAAGACCGGATTATGTATTCTTTTGTAATCCATATGTATCTATATCACCATGACAGATGCCTCATTTGTGTACAAACTTGATATTTTGATATCGTATCAGTTTCTCTTTCATCTAACTTAAATTAAATTACATTTCACTCTCTTCCATTCCTATTTCATGCATTTAATTACATTTTAATTTGATTCATACCTTGACGATGCGGCTCTGTTCACTCTGCAGTCTGTCCAGTCGTTGGTCCAGAACACCTTGGCCTCTTTTCAGCGAATCAGCTTCCAGTCTCAGGTTGTGGGTGTGGCCTAATAACACCTTTAGCTCCTCCTCCAGCTTCTGGACAAATCCGTGGTCCTGCCAATTATCTGCATTATAATTGGTCAGAGCCCGCAGCAGCGAGCTCTGCAGCACCTCCCATCGGAGGAAGTGCTCACTAAAGTCCGGACAGTTTGGGTCCAGGAAGATGCTGATTGGCTCTCCGTCTGCAACACGTGACACTGTCACCAGGGGCCCAGACTCTTTGGGATTGGTTGAAACCACAGATGAGGACACTTCCCCCCTGTAACCATGACAATCCCAGATTTATATTTAGACAGGCAGAAGGGCGGAAAGAGAGACATGTACAGGTGTGTTACCTGCTGATGAAGGGTAGAGGATAGTGGTTCAGGTACAAGATGGCGACTGTTGCTGCGACAATGACTGCGATGATGACCAACATGCCACCAGACCATAACAGGAAGCTGCACACCTTCTGCGAACACACACACACACAAACGTTAAGTTACAGCTAGCTGTTGATAGATAGCTTGTAACATTACCTGATAACGTAATTTGGATCAGCACTGAGTGTTGTGATGATTTCTGATATGAGGTTCAGTTCTATGGTGGTCATCGCAGAGTGTGCACAGGTCAAGTGCCACTATGACCCTCCAGAAAATAACGAGGCCAGGGGATGATCGTCAGCTCTTTAATGGCAGATTTAGTGTGGGCGTGGGTATGTGTGTGTGTGTGTGTGTGTGTGTGGTTCAGTCTTATGGACGCACACTCTCAATGAACCCACATAAACTGCTCCCGAGCATAACTTGTGATTCACACTGCCTCCATGAACACCATTTTTCATCCCAGTCAAAGCATTACTCACAAAACGGCCGCGCCCTCTAGTGGCGAGGCAGAAAACTGAATCACAGTCCTGCCTTCAGAACACTGAGAGTTTGTAAGAGTTTACCAACCTCACCCTCTAAGGAGGGTCCGTATTAGCAGAAAGCTAGCATTAGCAACATTAGCCACAAGATGACGGCTCAGGGTCATGTGATGCTAAAAACCGAACCATCTCACCAGGAACTGAATCTCCTGTTGCTGGATTGTGATTGGATGTTACTAATTAGTAGGTATCTGTGGGTTTGTGTGATGAAATCTGACAACCAGGCTAGTTAGCATTAGCTGGTAGGCGGAGGTGGGTAGTAACTAATTACATTTACTCAGTTACATTTATTTGAGTAAGTTTTTAGAAAAAAATTACTTTTAGGAGTAGTTTTACTAGACTGTACTTTTTACTTTTACTTGAGTAATATTATTATGAAGTATCACTACTCTTATTCTTGCTACTCAGTGTGAGTAACGTCAGCAAATAAGTAATAAACACGTTTTAACCAAAAATGCAGGTGACAGACACAAACCTGCAGGTTAGAAGTCAGACTTGTTGTCTTAATGTTACTCTATCTGCTGTGACATTTGCAGAAGTAATATATAAATACTGGGGTAGATAATGTCTACCTACCCTAATATTTATTTTTTCTGCTTAGATTTATTATTTTTATGTTGCTTTTCAGTCTTTAAAATGTGTCTGTCTGATTATCTCATTGTTAAACATTAAATCAGATGTTATGATCAGTTACTGAGTATTCAAGTAGCCTTTTTTACTAAATACTTTTTCACTCTTACTTGAGTAATTTCTTGGACAGCTACTTTTTACTTTTACTTGAGTAAAACCATGTTGTGATAGTGCTACAGTTACTTGAGTACAATGTTTTGGCTACTCTGCCCACCTCTGCCGGTAGTTTATTACTCTCTCATAGTAATAAACGCTCCGGGTTAGGGCAGTGTGTTTTATGTGCAGCTTCCTGTCAGAGCATGTGTGAAGGTTAGAAATGGCGTGAAGATCGCCTCAGAGTAAATCCTGTATGCTCCTGCAGGGTGTAATCTGCAGTAAAGCCGACATATGCTGAAGATTACTCCTGCGCTGATCTGACAGTTTAACTCCAGATTAACACGACTTAACTCTGCGCGGCTCTCTCCTGTCTGAGCCAACGCAGCTAGCTGCTAACGGCTAACATGGAGATACCTTGTGCTTGTTTGGCCGCTTGCTGTCGAGCTCTGAGCTGCTGTTGTTCATGATGGTCCACCGATCATTCAGCATCATCCTAAAACACAAACAGTCTGAGGTTATTCCTCCCCTTACCTCCTCAGTGACCCCTTCCTGACCCCTGACCCCTGTGCAGCTCCTTTACGGTGTCCCCAGAACTTCATCGGTGACTTCACTGAACTCTAAACCTCAAACCTTTCCTTAGACACCTGCCCATTACCGGATATAACCTCAGCAGTGACAGACCCCTAACACTTGACCTCTGTAGTGACGTGTCAGACCTCCTGACCTCTGACCCTTTTAGGGTATTTACGATGGCACCATAACTGGTTCATTAGCAGCAGATCCTCCTCAGTGACGTCCTGAACCTGTGCTAGGAAACCAGCTGCTCACTTGGCGGGTTGTCCTTGTTTTCCACTGACGTGTTGCCAGTGCCCAACCTCAAACCTGTGCAGGTGTTTCCACTAAACAAAGCCTGTTGGTTGTGTTGTTGTGTTGACACAGCACCAAACATTTTGACAGATTTTAGTGTCAGTGAGAAGCTAATAGAGGAAACATATTCGTCCCAAACACTTGTGTCTCAGCTGGTCTTTAAAGGCGGCATGTTGGAGAACAAAGTTCAGAGGTCATCTTTGCTTTAATCCAGCAGATCAACATCAACTTTAAACATGTCACTGTGACAGCACAGCCTCACGCCTGAGCTCTGAAGCCTGAAACGTTCATGAATATGCATCAAAAACCAGCTGATGCTATTTGTTCAAACAGAAAACAGAACAATAAAATCGAATTAACATCATTCATCCCCAAAGTTGGTAAAATCACGAGTTCTAGCAGCAAAACATGAAACAACCAGAACATAAAGAAACATAACAGCTCCATGAAGAAGCATGACACACAAACAGAAGCTCAAACATTTCATAAATATAAATGCTCTAATGTGAATCCACAGTCTGAGTTTTTAACCCATGACCCGCTGACCATGTGATCGCACGCTGATATCAGTAATCAATAACTCACCTGTTGGCTGCCAAAATTCAAAAATTCAAAATTCAAATCACTGTAAACTTTATTGCCTCTCTGCTCGACGACGCCTGGCACATTCTGTCATCCTCAGAGAGAGAGAGAGACCATCTGCCAGTGGGCGAGCAAGAGGACAAGTGAGGGCAAGAGAGAGAGAGACCATCTGCTGCCAAGAGGAGTGAGAGGCCCTGGCTCAGAGAGAGAGAGAGATGATCTGATGGGCTTTACTGGCTGGAGTCGGTCACAGCGCCACCTCAGGACTGAAGTGTGATTGCAGCTCACGCTCTGAGCACGCTCAGTGTGAACCAACACACGACACACAGTTTCTTTATTTCCATTCTTATTGTTGGACTCTGAGAGCAGCTTAGCATGAGTCACAGTTCAAAATAATGCTTCTTTCTGTGACACCGAGCCCTGCTGCAGCCCTCAGTCTGAAGCAGGCTTTATTAAAAACAAGACCACATTAGAAACAGGATAGAAATACAATAAAAGAGTCTCAGCCGAACCCTGTTTTTAAAGGGGTGCATGCCGTTGGCTCAGTGAAGCCTTCATCTCAAAGAAGATTCGTGATCGAAGACAGCATGCTGCAGCGTGTCGGGATAAGAACGAGACTTTAACGGGAACCTGGGAGTCAGTGGAAGGAGAATAAAGCTTATGTGAGCAGGTTTGGAGCCTGCTTGGGGACATGACAGAGATGATTTCAGACCATGTGTTCCTGAAAACAAAGAAACAAGAACAAGAAACAGATGTTATATGTAAACCAGACGGCATGAACTCTGACTGATGCTAGTTCACAGATAAGCATGGCCTCGGTCTTACTGGGACTTTAAGTGCAGGACAGTCACTCTGTAAACTGGGTTAAACAGACACAGAGTGGAGTGTTTATCCAGTCGTCCAACTGAATGTGATCAGCACAGAAAGGACAGAGACTGAATGATGCTTCTTTGGTTATATGTGCGAACACGTTAGCGTGTCTGCTCACTGTACCAAACTGAACGTTGCATCAGGGGACCCGCTCTCTGTAACATCATCCAGACGCTACACTGTGACAGCTGGGACAAACTGAGCGTCCAGAGGTGCCGTGTGCGGCTGAGATGTGGGGTGATCCTCCGGTGGACACCGAGCTCCTCATTATGTTTGAAATGAACCGCAGACGCGTTTGTTTCCTCCTCCTGCAGCCATCCGAGTGTGCTGACCTCTGACCTCTGAGCTCCACATTCTTCTTAGAAAGTTCATTACTGGGAACTCATTGAACTCATTGGCGTGTCCACAGATTTCAGGTCATGTGGTTAATTTCCTCCCTCTGACATATTGTAGTTACTGTGTTAATCACATGCTGCACTCTGATTGGAGGAGCTGCTTCCACATGTTGACACCCGGGGGGGTTAATGACTAACATGTGTGTGCGTGTGTGTGTACAGCAGGAAGTAATGTGACATTAAATGTGAATTTCACCTCAACCACACAGGAAATCAGGCAGGGCCCTCCAAAGTAAAACTCTGTTCCTGTGACTCAGGCTCTAAAGCCACGGCTGCACATTATAAACTCTTGACACTGAGCTGCTCTGATTGGACAGACTCGTGCTCTTCTACATGTTTGAAAAGGAGGAGAGGGATGTTTCCAGTAGAGCAGGTTGAGCAGGAGCTTTCATTCTGAAAGAACAGACAGGAAGCAGGTGGGTATGCTTGCTGGAAGCTGACAAGGTTAAAATTCTAAGCCGTTTGAATTTTTTTCCTTCAGAGAAGCTGAAGAAACAAACAGAGATAAAGAGGAGAGACGTTGGACTGCTGCTGGCTCTGGAGGTCAGTCGTTAGGGTTAGTTAGCTGGTTACACAGTTGGATAGTCAGGTCGGTTAGCTGTAGAGTTTGTATGTTGGACGGATGGACTCGGCTTCTCTCTGCAGCAGAAAAAGGTGAGACTGAACCTCAACATTAGGAATATTGTAACTTGAAAGGGCTCCAGGGGAAAAAACCCCCAAAGAAATGAAAAAGAAAGACAAAAATTCAGATTTGGTGAGCGAAGAATCCAAACTGCTCTGAAGTTACCTCGATGAGACGTGAACAAAGTTGGTCGTATAGAAAACGCAGGCTGAACCCTGGAGTTACTTTCTCAGTCCACCTTATATGAAATGTATCTTTCCAATCAGTTTCCTGCAGGAGTACGATATCCTGCCGATGTTTTATATCTGACCTATCCGCCATTTAGCAATGAAGCAATTAGTTTGCCCAGACTTGTAGTATAACGATGCCAGGTTCCCATCTGTTGTCCTATGTGCATAAAACATGTTTAACAAAGAAACAGAAATCCAGACTCTGAGAAACATCCCCCCCAGCACAGGGCACATGCTAACCTCTGTGAACATCTGACCTGAATTAGAGAAGATGGCGTGCAGCTCTACACACATCCTGTTGGCTCACGAACCAGTGGAAAGAACATGACCGACCCTAGTAAAGCTCAGGAACCTAATACAGAGTACAAACAATGTAAAGTACATCCATATACATGTACACACACACAGGTCATTCTTATACAAACCTCCATATATGCCTGGATACACCAGCCTTCTGCTCATTATCCTGTGAATGTTAAAGAGATCCATTTAAAAACACGGCTTGCTTGCAGCTATACCAGCCTGAGATATTAAATTCACCTACACCTGATGAGCTCTCAGCTGACCGTGAAGAAGCTGACCCACCGGTGTCTCTCCTCTTTCATTCTGCTGGCTGCCCTAAGCTCCGTCTGTTTGAAAACTTTGTGATAACGGTCCACGGCCGAGTAGACTGAGTCGGATCAGCCGGGCCGATCCTGTGAGCTGCTCGATGACAAGGGTCGAGGTAAACTGGTCCCTTCAGAAGCCTGACCCTAACCTAATGGCAGAATAGCTTGTGACAAAAGACCGAAACACACACACACACACACACACACACACACACACACACACACACACACAGGCTTTTCCTGTATTTGGGGTCTGACTTGTGTTTCCACCCTTTGCAGCGGTCCCACAGCTTTGTGGAAAAAGATAAATAGATAATATAAGACTATAGTGTGTATATATATATATATATATAGAGACTATAAGGATAAATAAACGTAAGACTTCATCTTGATCACCAAAGAAGCTGCTGGACTGCATTGGGCCGTTGCTGATTTATCCTCACTCCATCCTGCCGTCTCTCCCTGTGCACGAACCCGTTTACACCTCTGGTTAGTCCAGTGCCAAAAGTCCTCGAGTTGACATCATCTCGGAGGAGAGGACAGTAGCATCGTCCTCCTGCCATGCAGCATTGTTAGAGGAATGGTCAGTAACAGCAGGGATAATACAAGCCCTGATATCTGCCATTAATAAAACATCTGAATACGTTTTCACTCATCGCTTTCGATGCTTCACGAGGAGCAGCAGTAGGTGAATCTAGAACAGAGTTAAATCAAATATGAGGTCTGTGCCTGTTATTACAGAAATACTTTACTGTTACAGCCTTCTGATAATTTAACAAAGATTATCCATCAAACAGCACCTGGACGCTTTTCCCATTTCCTCTTTGCTCTTCTGCACACCTGAGCTCTCTGCTGGTGTTATTCAGCCAGGCTTAAGGTTTGTTCGAGGAGCAAGTGCATCAAGGATTTCCAAGCAGTTTGGATTAAACATTTAATAAGTCATCAGTGTTAAAGTGGATGGACCCATCAAAAAGTAATGCATGGTTACAGTTTGGTAAGAACAAACAGTAAAACAGTGAAATGTGGACTATGTAACTGAGGTAATCGTGTAAGCGCAGGTGTGACAGAGGAAACTCAAATATTACACGTGTGTGTCAACATCACAGACCACTGGACAGCACAAGATCCCAAGTGTGTCCACGTTCATATGTTGGGTCTGACTGAACAAGATTAAAACAGCCTTTTACGAGCGATGCCAACCATATGTAGAGTGAAAAAGCTTTAAAAGGTCTTTAGTCAGGAGTGTGTTTGAGCAGCAAAGCTGAATATTACAATCTCCCAGAATTAAAACACTGTCGTACCTCTACATAGCTCCTGACAGGAAGTCTTGGATAAAATCCTTGTTATGTTTCGGTGGTTGCCACACAGTGCAGGAGTAACCAGCTGATTTCAAACAACTGCAGTTCAAAGCTGGAGTAAACATCAGCTGTTAGGTGCTGACGGTAGAGATCGTGGCTAAGCTCCACCCTGACTGGCTGTCCGAGCTCAGGTAGTGACAGTCTGGAGGGACAAGGTCAGAAAACAGGCGTAACTTCTGTCACCAGAAGAAAATCCAGACACTGAGAGGTGAAGAAGCCAGTCTCATTTGCTCATTTCACAGCCCACCCAGCTCCAACTATCTGTGTGGGGACCTGCGCTGGGGAAAGTTATGGGCACTGTAACCAAATATAATGATTAACTGCACTCAGAATAAAACCAGTAGAAAAGTTACAGACTGACATGATTTGAGAGCCGTTTGTGCAGACTGAGTGGAACGAACGGGGCAAGGTGGGGAAACAGCAGCTGCCTCAGACGCATGCAGCTTGGTAACAGCTCAGGTGTGTGTGTGTGTGTGTGTTAATCCTCCTCGTTAGTCTTAATCAGCGTCACGTCAGCCAGAGCTCATCTGTTCTGGTTTGAGCTCAGTTAAATGATGGGTGGAGGTTCTTTAAATACTCTGGGTGTAGTAGTAGTAGTTTTTACACCTACTAGTAGTTTTCCCTCGAGCCATGCCAAGTGTTTCTAGGGAAATGATCTTCACCTCGTTACTTCAGGCCGACCATCACTTATTTCTTTTTTTTCTTTAAACAGTTTTCGTTGTCAGACTTTTTGTAAAATTTTGCTTTTCTTGCCGTCCCTGTCCTCAAGCACATTTGCTTAACTTCCTTCACCGTTTCCTCCATGCTATGGTCAACATGTTTCCTTATACGGAGCAATGGGACCCTGAGAATGATTGTGATTGGCCAACAGGTGGATGGTGGTTTGAATCGTCTCTGCTGTCTCCTGTAGGCCCTGTGATGGAGCTGTGCTCCACCCGCACCAGGAGGCCCAGCAGCCATTCAGGAAGAGGGGGGAGGGAAAGAAGAGGAGAAGGAGAGGAGACTGTAAGGAGAACAGAGACCCTCGGGATAATCTGCAGAGGAAGAGGAGGGACCGGAGAGGGTGAGGAGGTCACAAAGAATCACCAATCAGTCATCGATCGATCACTGCAGACTCTAACAGCCTGACTCTCACAGGGCTCAGACCAGAAACCAGTCCACACCTACTTCTGTTTTTCGGTGTGGTAGTGAGATCCAGTCCTGCAGAGCCGAAGTCCGAGTGGCTCTAATCAGGAAGACCCGGATCCAAACTGGGTCGAGCGGATTGGACCTGGTTCAGGGTCTGACTGAGCCACAGCGGGACCAGCAACCAGCCCGGAGTACATGGGTCAGAACCCTGCCCGAGGTGGGTCTGTGAGGGTTCAGGGTCTGTCCAGGACTTCCTCTCACTACGGTACCCAGAGTTCATAGCACCGCAACATTAAACACAAGGTTACCATGGAAACGTAAACTCAAACTTAGCAGAATCAACAAAATGAAACTTTACAGGAAACTTCAGAGTTCATGTTTGTTCTGATTACTTCTTAAAAATGAAAGTAAGTGAAAGTAAATGGAAGCAGTTGCCATGACAACGCAGTAATTCTATATATCTGTCTGGTCCTTCGCAGTGGCGTCGTCACCTCTCCTGTCATCACAGTTTGTATCTTTGTTTTTATTCTTACTGTGCTGCACGGTTCAGCATCTGCTCTGCAAAAGGTGGCAGTCAGGAAACACGGGGCTTCCTCGTTGGCTTCTGGGAAATTTGTAGAGCTCTGATTGGCTGCAAAGGGTCAGTAAGAATAAAGCGAGACCAGCTCAGAATGATCCATGTTCTGATCCCAGGTTAGACCCAGGTCCGGGTCCGCGGGAAGCATTCCTGAGACCAGGACAAGAAGGAGGAAGAAGGTCCAGCCGTCTGCATTCAGAGGCAGAGGTGCGATCCATCGATCAATGATCGATCGATTTAAGTCTGCGACTGACTACAGCTGTCTCCTTTCTCTGTAGGTCAGCTGCGACTGTCAGTCACCAGAGAGCTGCAACAGCTGATCATTCACAGTAAGTGCTGCAGCAGCCAATCAGAGGAGACCTTCTAACAGTTAGGATAGAATAGAATAAACGTTAAAGCGCAGGTAGAACCTCAGAGTAGACCAGTAAAAAGTCAGAGTAAGGGCCCTGTGGACGATGGGTGGATAAGCAAAGACTCAGAGTCAGGCTTACAGAAGAGTTCAAACTCTGAGTGGTTGATCAGCTAAAAACAAAGATGGCTGCCTCTCCTACTCTTAGAGGTTCTCTGACAGATTCACATGTAGAGTTTGTGTTTATGGAAATAAATATTATCCCGTAATAAATCAGGCGTTCTGCTGCCGGGCTGAACAGTAACTGCGCTGCTGTCGGCGCGTTGTGGAAGTGACTCTGCTTCCTGTCCTGGAGCTCAGTGTTCCAATGATCAATCGGTTCATCCATCTTCGTTTGGTCAGCCTGTTCTCTTCTGTCTGCAGTCCATGAGGCCAGAGGGCTGATGGGAAAATCCCAGAGATCATGTGACTCCTATGCGAAGGTGAGGATGTGATGTCAGTAAGTTGATCAGCTGCTGCTGCGACAGTCAAATATCAAAGACCTGTTTGTGCATGTGTTCACAGCTGGCCGTGACCTCTGACCTGCACCGCAGCATCAGGATTAAAACTGACACGGTCTACAACAACAAGAACCCGAAATATGAGCGCCGCTTTAAGCTGTGAGTCGCACAAAGTTTTCTAATCGACACTTGTAGAGACAGCGTTGGGACTCAGCACGCCTTCGACTGTGCTGTGAGAGTTTGCTGCAGGAGTTCCAGTCCGGGGTCAGACTGGAAATGAACTTTCATTGAAAGCCGTGGCCTGCGCACACATCCCTGGGGGGCACCGGTGCTGATCATCAGTGCAGATGATGTGACACTGCCGATCCTAGTTTACACAATATAGTCCTCATGGTGGCCGCACAGGTGTCAGTACCTAATAATCATGTACAGCGCTGTGCTCACCCACCTGAGGCTCATCTCCCAACATGTCAGCACTGCCAGATGCATTTACGTGTTGCCTCTGAGAGGGGGCGACATTGAGCCTGGTAATCGTCTGCACATGCATGGATACTACATTGTGGTTATCATGGATTAAGTGGAATCATATACAGCATCAACACCTGTCTGCACTCCTGGATGAAGGAAAATATAACTACTAACCAAGCGGTCAGTTCTAAAACACCCTCCACCCACCTCCATCAACACCACCATGGAGACAGCAGAATGTGGCTGTGCTCCTGAGCTCCTCGTGGAGCTCCTCAAACCCTTGACAGCCGTGGCAGTCGAGGGTTTGTACGTGGCAGCTTTGCAGGCTCAAGCTCAGTTTTTCTGACAGGGACGAGGAGACGGTCAGACGTGCTTTCATCTCCTCGCGTTTGGATGTTTGCGTCCGTTAGTAAGCAGAGTTCAAAGTGCAGCCAGACGGACAGAGAGCATGTCCTCTGGCTGCGGCTGCTCTTCATCACTTACCTGTTCTTTTATTGCTTAAAGTCGATTCAAACGCTTCAGACTGAAGTCTGGGCTCACACTGAAGCGCATCGCTGACCTCTGACCCCAGGCTGCTTGGGCACTGTAGCGTGTATCAGAATTGCATACCCTGTTTCTTCTTCCTGTGGAGAGCCTGCTTAAATGAGTGATGGACCTGATTCAAGCCGCGTGCCTCAGGTTGGACACATGTGGTTTACACTGTTTGCATTTCCATTGTGTTTACAGTGTGTGTGTGTGTGTGTGTGTGTGTGTGTGTGTGTCTCAGGTGGATCAGAGAAGAGCTCATCCCGAGCAGGTTGCTGGTTTCAGTGTTCAGACGACCTGCTGACAACAGGTGAGTGATGACATCACTCTGACTCTCACCTGTTGAGCTGATGATGATTGCAGCTCTCTTCAGGCTGGATGTCCACACATGTTGCAGTTCACACTCTGGCCTGATGGTGGCAGTGGGGCTCATGTGGTACACTTTTTTTAAACGCTTTGAGGGAACATGATGAAAAGTTCAGACTCAGCCCGATTTGAGGTTTCAACATCCAGACTGGAGGAAGAGCTCAGCTACAAGGCTGCAGGTACCTGCACAGGTGTGGGTCATTCCTTTTCATGGTCACAACATCCAGCCAGAGAAGAAGAATCTCCAGGAGGAAGACACCTCATTACCTGAGCATGAAGAGAAGAACCACAAATGCAGGAGGTTCAGAAAGCTTACAGAAACAGACCGAGCTGCTCTGTCCTCTGATCCAGAACACTTTATTAATCCCAAAGGAAATGATGCGGCCTCCGTCGCTCCAAGACGATAAGAACAAGAACCGACTGAACTTAAATAATACAAAATATTCTGAAAGTTACAAAATATAAGAAATAGCTCTAATACATGCAGAATACCACAGAGATGAAATCTGTATGATTGACTGAGAAAACTGAGGATCTGAAGCATGCAAACACAGAGCACAGACTCTCTGGACTGAAGGTGGTGCTTTGTCTTACTCATCAGGTGTGTCCGTCTCCTCAGGCGCAGTCAGCTGATTGGCTGTATGAGCTTCGGGATCGGCTCTCTCATCTCATCCTGTGAGGTGAGTTAAAGTAATCGCAGCAGAGAATCTCGCACTGATTGTTTATACACTATCTAACATGATGGCTCCGTCTCCTCTGGAATGACAGCCTCTCAATGGTTGGTTCTACCTCTTGGCGGAGGAGTATGGGTGGAGCAAACACCTGAGAGTGACATCACACAGAGGCAAACCAACAAGAAGCTCTGAAGAGGCAGGAGTGGACATCAGAGGTAAGGATTGGCTCCTCTGTGGTCATGTGACCCCAGTGATTGTGAAACAAGAATCACTTTCCGAAAGTCAGGGGGAGGAGCTTCACAGTGACCTGTCTGATGATGTCATTCTGTTACAGGTGAGTCAGCTGACAGGTGTTGTGAATCCCATAATTTATTTATATAGCACTTTAAAAAAACAACATGGCCGACCAAAAGTGCTGTACAGGAGAAATATTAGAAAATACAAAAGAATAATAAATACAATAAATAAACAACAATAAAATAACAGTGTCAGTCAAAGGCCAGTGAGTTTTTACTCTGGATTTAAAAACCAGCACCGATGTAGACGGCCTAACGTGAAGACGAAGATCGCTACAAGCTTCGGGGCCACATCAGAGAACGCTCGGTCTCTTAGGCTACGTTCACACTGCAGGTCTTAATGCTCAATTCCAATTTTTTGATCAAATCCGATTTTTTTTGTCTGCTTGTTCACACTACAAATAAAATGTGACAGCAAACGCGCTCTAGTGTGAACGCTCAAAGCGGCCCGCATGCGCAAAAGAAGACGTCACACACAACGCGCTCGGTTTAGACCCAGAGCAAACAGTGTTGTTTGACTGATGGCCTTAATATAAAGACTTGTTTCGTACTCTACGTTTCCCAATTTTGCTTTAAGTTATAGTTATTTTGTTATTTACATATGGCCTAATAATTATCCTTATTGCAGTTTTAGAGAGGAGCGGTGCTTCAAAGGATAATCTGCAGATTTGGGGACTGAGTGATCCATGAAGCACCTGGAGAGGAAATATTACTCCAACAGGAAAGGCGTGATGGCCTGCCTGATTGGAGAGGTTAAAGGTCAGCTCAACTGTGACCGGTCTGCTGTTAAAGTCTGATCTGCGTGTTTGATGTTTGGCAAATGTGGTGGCGTGAGGTCTTCATCTAACGTAATGTTTCATTTTTTTTTATACAGCGCCAAATCACAGTAGCCGTCGCCTCAAGGCGCTTTATGCTGTAAGGTAGATCCAACAATGATACAGTCAGTGAAGACTGTCAGCTACGCTCCAACAGGCGTAGCTAAGGGAGGGTGCAGGGTCACCTGATCCAGCACCAACTGCTTTATCAAGAAGGGACACTTGAATCCTAAAAGTTGAGACGGTGTCTGTCTGCTGAGTCCAGACTGGGTCTGCAGCAGAGCGCCGTGAACGCTGAGGGCAGCTGCTCGCCCGTGTGTGGATCCATACATTCGTCTATTTATAGAGGCTGGGGGGCTGATATAGATTAAAAGTGACTCCTGCTCTCTCACTCATCCCCAGGGGTCCGCATGGTTACCATGGTAATGACAAGCAGCCCACTAACCATGTGACCCTCACAATACCTCTGTGCTCATGTCCCTCAGCCCTCTCTCTCTCTCTCTCTGACATCATACTGAGGGCTGACTGTGGTTCGCCGGGCTGCACAGAGCGAGCGCGGGACCACAGAAGAAGAAGCAGCTTCAGTCTGCCTGCAGCAGCTGTTTGTTGTTTAGCCCCTTTCTGTGTCACATGATACTTTTTGTTGGTCTTGAGGTCAAATCCTGCAGTGTGGCAGCAGCTTTGTGAGCCTGGGCATACCTGTTTACCTGAGGTGTACCTGGGTCTCTGCTGGTCTCCTGAGCACGCTCAGTCTGCTCCGAGGACAGCCGAGATGTTCTGGAAGAATGCGGCGTGGTCGTGGGATGATGCAGCAGGTGATGATGATGATGATGATGGTGGTTATCTGCTTGCAGCAGACCTTCGGAGGACTCCGGACTCCACCCCTGATTCTGACCTGAACCACATCGTTGATGCGGCTGCCTCCACCGGTGCGTCCACGGCCAGCCTGACAAAGTCCACCTCCAAGAGTGCCACCAGCACCAGCGGGCCAAAAGACCTGATCTCCAGCCTCCACTCCGAGGTCACCAGCTACAGCAGCCACGCCGCAACACTGTACACCAACACCAACCAGCAGTATGCTGCCCAAGATGGCAGTGCTATACAGCGAATGGAGGTGAGTCAGCGTACATGCACACACGCCGCTAAACATGCGCCAGGAGGAGGTGGAGGTGCGATGTTCACAGCGACCACATCTCCTTCTGTTCCTGAAGGTAAAACAAAAGACAACCAAGAAGTTGGTTGGTCACCAGAGAATAACTGTAACTTTAGTTTGGTTTATCTCTTCGACAGTGTGTGAAGGCTGCAGTTCCTCTACCGTCCAGCAGAGGCAGCACTGAGTTAGTCCCAATCAGTGTTGGTCAAGTTACTTGAGAAAAGTAATTAGTAACTAATTAGTTACTTATTTTCAAAAGTAATTAGTTACTTAGTTACATAGTTACTTTTCAAAAACATGATACACACCCTGAATATGTAATAAAGCAACAGACCTTTCAGCCCAATTCTACTTTTTCTGCATAATCATCATATAAAACTGAATCAAATGAAAAACTTTTTGTTAGTTTTATTAGTTTTAATCTTTTAACTTTATGCATCAAGCAAAAATTAAACTCTATGTAACACAGAAATGTGTTTAACATTTAGATTTGAAGTTTAATTTTTCGCTGTAGAAAGAAGTTTTCTTCCCACGCAGAACATACAGCGGACGCTGATGTTTGTGTCACTTTTTACAGAATCAAACTCAAAGTAATGTGATTACTTCCAAGCCTTAAACGCTGCATGGTCATACTCTCTCCATCACTCCATGTTATCCATTGTTGATCTGCACACGTCTGTTACCACGGACACCACACGCTCGGACGCCATCGTCATGAGACACTCACAAACAACATCAGGGTTTAGTAACGCAGCGTGCTTACAGGAAAGTAACAGTAATCTAATTACTTTTTTGCAATGGTAATCCCTTTACTCGTTCCTTTAAAAAGTAATTGGATTACAGTAACGTGTTAGTTGTAATGCGTTACTGCCCATCTCTGGTCCCAGTAGACTGGTGTGATACAAAAACTGGTTTGGTCTCTATCAGTAACCTCCTCCTTCATTACAACTGTACGGGTAGAGAACGTGTTCAAAGTTTGCATTATTAGGGGCGTGGCATCTTAAACTGACAGGTGGATGGTGACACAGGCGGCTGTAGCTGCTAGCTGTTTGCTAGCTCCACCTGACCTCCACCTCTGGACCGTGTTTGTGCTGTTGGAGCCTTTTGGAGCTTTTTAATGACATCATGTGACCAATAATATGGCTGCTGTGAGGTCACTGTACTAACAGAGCGCCCAAGAAGGCGGAGCTTCAGTTTCGGTGAGTGAAATTCAAGGATTTTGATAGGCTTTTACTAATTAACAGTAAGATGCTCCCCACAGTCTAGTACAGTTAGGATTAGCTGATAACAAAGCACTCTGCCCTCTCGTCCAAATATGGTCACTTCCTGAAAGAAGACCCGACATGTCTCTGTTGGGTCTTCAGAAGTGACTTACAGTGAAACCAGCTGCTGATGGAGCGTGTCCTGCTCAGAGAGGATGAATAATGCTGACAGAGAGAGGTTATTCTGAGCATCGTGGTCCTGTTTGCTCCGACTGCTTGCAGGCTCCTCGTGTTTTACTGTTTTTCTGAGAGGCTCATCAAACATTCACGTGTGATGAATTATGGAGTGAAGCTGCTTCTGTAACCGTCACAACCTGCTCTCTGACCCCAGCCTCAGAAACATCAGAAACATGAGGTCCAACACTGGCAGAGTGTGTCCTCCGTCACTGTTCCTGTGCAGAGCAACCAGGAGAGCCATGCTCCAGCTCTCAGGTGTTTGTAGGTGTTTGTACACGTTTGCTGGTATTTACAGGTGTTTGTGGGTGTTTCAGGCAGACTTCAGAGGACTCGCATTCAGATTCAGGAGCCTGGGAAAACATTAATGAGTCACAGCCCTCACAAACAGACGTCAGCCCGAGTGTGTGTGCTCAGGAAGTGTGTGCGTTTTATCACAGGGACACATCCACTGTTTTTGTGTGCCTGAGTGTGTGAGTTTCCTGCTATTATTCTGTGTGCTGGTTCCCACACACACACATCCAGTTCACCTCTGAGCCTCTGCTACGCGCTCACACGGGTTTACCTGGATCGGCGCGCTGGACTCGGACCCCGTGAAACCTGGTCCGGATCTTCGTCCTGGTTTGGTTCAGCTCTGCTGAGGACCACTTGGTGGATCTACAGGATTCGAACTCTGACCTGCTGCCATGCACACCATCCACCGTCTGTGTCGCGTCTGCATTGGACAGAACCTGCCTCAGGTCTAAAGCTATGATTATTGATTCCATCGATCAGTCTTGACCTCTGTGCTTATTGACGATGCTGACTGGGACGTTTCATGCATCACAGCAGCTTTGAGACCAAAACCGTTTCAGGTTCTTGGATCCAGGTCAGCACAGTTTTCTTTGTTTCTGTCCGTTTAAAAGAGTGTGACAGATAATCGGTATTCAATACCACCAATCGCAGAAAGCTCTGTTCGCCACAAAAACGGCAGAAAGCAAACTGCTTTTGTGATTGGCTGTGCAGTTTGATGTCACGCCTGGATGTGTGTCATGTTCCTGGGAAAAGCTCCACAGTGTCCTGTGTTGTGTGTGTGCTGTGTAACCTGAGCGTCTCGGGCGCTGGTTTCGGGTCTCACTGAATGAAACAGGAAGTTCGTTCTGTTAGAGCAGGGCGGAGGGCGGAGCTACCAGTGATGGAGAGCTGGACCTGTAAGAGTCTCAGCCAGTTTGGTCCAAAAACATCAGATGACATCAGCGAACAAGCAGAGTAGAACCACTAAAATATAAACTGAAACGATGGGTCCAGACTCAAATTCTTTGTGCTAGTTACTAACTTTACTAGCAATTCCTTTATTTTTTCAAAAGTGCAAATGTGACCTCTGACCCCAGAGAATAGTATAAACAAAACAGAGTTTTATCTCGGTTCAGTTTCAGCTTGTTGAGAGCAGAATAAATCAGTCGGCTAATACGGAGCAGAGCCGTTACTATAATGTTGGAGACAAAGTGTGATGGGAGGGTGTAGTTTGGGACTCAGCTGCAGGGGAGGGGTGGAGCAGAGGGTTCAGGGCGCATGGCTGGCATGGCAGCTCCCCCATGACTGGGACCAGGTGCACGTGGAACAGGAGTTCTGTGTGACGTGTGCAAAGTCGTGGTGGGTCTCCCCGTAAATGCTGGCTTTCCCTGCACATAAAAAGTGAAGACTGTGAACCAACAGACAAACAGACAATTCCCCGACCGTCTGTTTGTCTGTCCTTAGCCCAAATATGGAAAATATCATTGAGAACCAGAGCCGCACAGATCAGGTGAGACAGTTGACCTTTGACACCATCCTCATCCTGGTCCTGAGTTGTTATTAAAGAAATGGTCTGATTGGTCTGTTTTCAGTGAGCTACAGTTTACAAATCCTTCAGTGGACAGGTAAAGGAGCAGTCCAACGTGTTGGGGTTTAACTCCGTCCCACGATTTGTCGCGACAGCTCTGAGCACCAGCCCTGCATCCTCAGCCAGTTAGAAGTCAGAAAACAATCCCTCTCCTGAGTTCCACCTTTCACTGTTTGAAGGTTTCTCGGTTCTTTGTCACGAGTTCAAACCAGATTGACGTGTGCTTCTGTTGATTTGAGAGCGTCAGTCTGTCTTCCACAGCAGTGGGACGTCTAAAAAGGCTGCTTCACTGCCTCAGAGCATGAATCTAAATGATTATTTGGTATTTAAATGTTCAAACTGTTTCTCTAACCTCCTCTGATCTCCTTTTCCCACTTAGCTCTGCCTGAGGAGGCCAGGGGAAATTGTTGGTTTAGACAAATGCAAAGCTGTGTTAAAGGCACGCTCAGCTTCCTATTCCTGGTCTTTCCACTTCCTGTTTGGCCTGAAAGTTCTGCAGAGGCAGGAAGATGGTGCAGGAGTGGGATTGTGAGAGCAGGACTGAACCTGCAGACAAATGCTGTTTGCATACCTTCACCCCGGCGCTGTTCTTGGTTCCCCTGCAGCAGTTTTAATATGAGCCTGTCAGTCTGAACTCGGGGACATTAAACTTCTATTGTGGCGAGGAAACTCTCAGGACGAGGCGACCTTTCCTTGAGCCGTCTCTGTTTACACAGCCATGGAAACCACTTGGAGACCCCCACCAAACATGGCCCAGTGGGCCTCGGTCAACAGGACCGTGGAGTAACACACGGTGTGCCCTGCAGGCTGAAAGCATCACAGCAGGAAAACCTTATTTTTATTCAAAGTCAGGAACAAACCTGACCTGACAGCAGCTTTCTGTCCTAACACGACAGCTTTTCAGTCATCCTCAGAGGAAACTTTAAGGTGTTGAGTCATCAATAACAGAGTGACCATTAAACACGCAGGTAACTCAGCACAGGACAGCATACATGAGAGAGTCACACGAACAGGTTCTCTGCAGGCTCATTTACCCTCACAGTTTATGTTAACTAAGTTTCAAACAATTTTAGAACAGCAAGGTGATAATTTGATCAAAAGTACTGAAACAAAAAAGGAGGCTCCATAAACGACTCCTCAGCGGCTCTCTGAGAATAAACGTGTCATTTTAAGAAATCAGCCTTCAAAGAGGCGGGCTGTAAGATTTCAAATGCTTCTATTGGAAAATAAAATCTCCTGGAAGAGAGTAACCCTGACCCTGCCTATGGATATCATCATGAAAGCTCCCTGCTGATCCCTCATAAAGAGAAAAATCCTTCAATGGTCGGCTTTCTGAAAAAAATGTAAACCTTTTTCTTTTTTTAGAAGGAAAACTCTCAAAAAACCCCAAATGACCCCAAATCTCTAAACTGACCAGTGCACCAAAGTGTTGTCACCTGTAGGGTCTCACCTTCAGGTGAAACATCGTCAGTTTGCTCAGATGTGTGGAGAGAAAAAAAAATTCCTTCAGACTTAATCTGGGCTCCGTGACAGGAAAGCAGACTTGCTATACCTCGCTGAGAAGGTGGAGTTTTAAACTGACTTCAGGTGTGTTCTGACTGTCCTGCAGGTGAGCATCGCTCGAGGAAAAGATGGATTTGGTTTCACCATCTGCTCTGACTGCCCGGTCAGAGTGCAGGCGGTAGATCCAGGTGAGAAAGACAATTCCACAACCGCTGTACGACATCCTGTTCACCCACAGGTAATAAACACCTGGCTGTCCTCACTGCTCGTAGGTGGTCCGGCTCATCAATCTGGACTCCGTCAGGGAGACTCGGTCCTGCAGCTCAATGGGCTTCCTGTAGAGACCTGGAAGTGCGTCGACCTTGCCCACGCCATCAGGTAACCCTGCCCCCTGTGAGAGTGACCCCACCTGTTCAGGTAAATCACTGGGCACATCTGGCCTTTTGTGAATACTAACAGTGGCGCGTCTCCTCAGGAGCTGCCAGTCTCAGATTGTGTTGGTGGTGTGGAGAAGTTTACCTGAGGTCCGGTCAGCGTGTGATGCTATGCTCCGCCCACACACACACAACGCGGTGAGTTTCATGTGTGAGGACCATTTGAACTGCACCTGCGGTCATAATCACAGCTGCAGATAATCAAAGGAGTTCTCATTCAGCTCATTTCAGTTTTACTTATACAGCACCAAATCAGCCCACGGCGATTTATACCGTAAGACCTACGATAATACCCCGACAGTCAGACGACCTGCTATAAGCTAGCACTTGGTAACAGGAAGGAAAAACTCCCTTCTGACAGGAAGAAACCTCTGGCACAACCACCAGTTGGGAGTGAGGGCTGGAAGACAGTGTGGAAGCTTCAGTGCTTCCTTTATTCCTTCCTTTAGCCAAGGAGACACTGTAGCATCCTTTGTGAAAGAAGAGGAGATGATGCCGTCCCATAATTCATAGCAACACATGACCTGACCATCCAAGAAAACAAGTGCTGAACATCACATGCTAAAGTTAAACTCACAGCTGATCCCTGAACATCAGAAGAACGCGGGTTGATATAAACTCTGTATTCAGATTGTGAAATGTTTGAACTGATCAGTGTGTTTTCAGTTGTGTCACTAATGTCTGCTCTCATGTTTACTTCACTGTGCTTCTCCTTTTCTGTATCCTTGACCTCACGACAGCTCGCCAGAACAAATGAGCGCTATATTAACTGATCTTACGCTAAGCTAATGTTCCTCTGTCTCCTAGACGACAGGCAGGAAGTTGCTGTCTCATCCCACCCACAGCAAACAAGGCCGCAAATGGGGTCAGGGGTCGGGGGTCCGGGCCAGTTTGGGAGCTCTAGGTTCTCTATGGAGGGATAGAAAGGAGGACCGGGAGGAAGAGGAAGAGGAGGAAGACCAGGAGATGTACACACCTCACACCACCACCCTGAAGGGTACACGTGTGACATCATCAAATGGAGACAATTACATCATCCTGTCACCTGTCAACCCAGAAGGGCAGGTGAGTGTCAGGAGGCGGGGCCTATATTCAGAAGGAGTAGAACACTGTTTGTCAGTGTTTGGTTCCAGCACTGAAGGTCCTGGCTCTGTGCAGAGACTTGAGAATAATCAGAACTGAAGTTTTGAACATCGACTTACTTCAGCCGTTGAATCTGTGACCAGGACCAACAGCCCCGTGACAACCTGACAGGCCAGCGTAAAACGGTCTATGAGCGTGAAGTACTAAGAAAACAAAGTGTAAATATGTCATACGGTTTGAACACGCAGTGAGTTTAATCGACTTCACACCATTCACCAAAGAAAGAAAAACCCGAAATATAAACTGACACAAAATGAAGAAAAAACAAGTCGTAATCTGAAAAGCTGCTGTTTCATGAAAAACATTGTAAATACAGTAAGTTGTTGTTTTTATGAGAAACACCATGACGCTGTACAGTCATCATTCCAGTTATAGATTTATTTTTCTCACACGTTTTGCTCCAGAGTCTCGCTAAACTCAGATATTTGTGTTGAAAGAGAATATTTTAGTCAGTTTGACAGTTTCAGGTGAAACTCTGACTGCAAACGCCACATCGAAACCATCATTATTCTGTAAAGCTCTGTTTATGTCTTTGTTTGCGGATTCTTTGCATTCATGTATTTACCTGCACATCATTTTGTAGTTTGGTTTCCTGTTTGTCTGAACCCTGATGTTCGTGCACCTTCAGAACGATGCTGAAATCAACAGTTTCCAAATAGATGTTCTCTTCCTTTCCAGCTCCTGCAACCAGTTTATCACGACAGGACTGGGACGATCGGTACGACTTCCACTCTGAATATTATTCATCCATGCAAAGTGCTCGTAAATATTATGATTATTTAATCGTGTCATTTGTGGTTATCCAGGACATCTGTACCAGACTCGCCCCAGAGTTCCGAACGTCCTCCACGACTCATGTTTGGGGTCGTTACAGAGACCTTTTACCAGGCAAATCTCCACCCTGCCTCCACCTCTTTCCTCCACCTCCTCGCCATCATCTTTGGCCCCGCCCAGAAACTATGGCAACTACCAGAACTGCACCATCGTTCAGTCACATGTGCCCTGCTCAGGATATGGAACCTATGTCACCATGCCTCCCAAAACCGTCATCTTCCCTATTTTCGTCCAGGTCAGAACCAATCCAGGTCCGGAGTCTTTAAACTGAACCAAAACAAATCCAGAACCCAGAACTCCAGGGTCCCGAACCAATCCAGAAACTCTTAGAGCATCTTTATCCGCCCCATTAAGCTCTAACCCAGAACAGAGTTACAGCCTTTTTTATTTTTATTTGGTTCATTATAACAGTCATTACAGATCTCTTTATGGAGACTCTACAATGATGAAGAGAAAACCTCTACATCTGGGTACATCTGGGCCTCTCACGCAGCATGGCCCAGATGGACCCAAAGACTCTCCTCCTGTGCATACAGGAGCCCCTTACTTGATCCAAGCTGATCCAGCCTGAATTCAGGAATGTTTAGAAACAGGAAGAGATGCAGTGACAAGAGTATGAAAGGCAGAATAAAGTGTGGCAGAGATGGCCGGGGAACTTAATTTAAATGGTCTGAAATATGGAGAACAGGTCTGTCCTGTAAACGGGACATTGAGTCTCCATGGGGATTACTTGCATAAACAAAGGTAAATAAGAATAATGACGAGGGTGACTGACAGTGGGCAACCGTCAGCTACAGAGGAGCAAAACGGTGTTTGTGTTTGTGTGGTTTGCTTTTGTTTACGTGTGTGTGTTGCTGTTGTTTCAGCCTCTCGATCTTTGCAGTCCAGACAGAACCCTGCTGATGTCTGAAGAGATGATCCTGCACCAAGCCGACCTGCTGCCTGCAAAGGTAACACCCCTGTAAATATACTGCGAGTACACAGCACTGAGCACCACCAACAATCCTGGAACTCTAACTAAACAGACCCCTTTAGAGGCGGTCCTGGGGCGACTGACCCACTATTGATCGAGTAGCCTGCACACCTACCCACTCGAACTCTGCGTTCCTCCAGTAAGATGCTTTTACTGGTCCCACACTCCCAGTTAAAATCCATAGGTGATGAGGGTTTTCTCCATCGCTGCTCCGAGACTCTGCACCAGTCTCCCCTCCCTCTTATATATATGTATATTTGTATAGACAAGTGTGTATGTATGTGGATGTTTTATAATCTTTTTTTTTACCTCATTTATCTTCATTCTTTCTTGTATTTGATTAGATTGTCCCTCTGTTCAGTACTTTGGCCGACACTTGGTGTCTTTAAACGTGCTACACAAATAAAGCTGACTTGACAGCGGACACGGTTAGTTTGTGTTTGGGAGGTTTTTGTCTGAGGCTGAGTCTGAAGTGCACTGGGATGTCGTGCTTGGAGTTTCAGTCCTCAGGTCTCCAAAGGCTTAAACCAGTTACCCACAGCCTGTCACACAATCACCCTGTTTTCATTTACTTAGCTGAAACGATAAAAAATGCAAAGATAACACAGTTTGACATAAAATAGTATTTTTACTCCAACAAGGTGTTTCCCAAAGAGCTGTTAGCGGTAAACTCTCTGAGCTGTGTGTCCTCGGATATCTGAGGAGACAAATGGAGGACGTCTCCTGTTTGCTGAAGACTGATGGGTTTGCTGATGGGAATTGATAAGAATTTAGCCATTAAGATTCCATTATGGATATCACTTATCGATCCTCATTGGCTGCACTTCCAGAGCCATTCTAACCTTACGGCTGATACTGCAGTGCTGGTCGTGTGTATCAGCAGTACTGTCCAGAGGGTTTGTGTTCCCATCGATGTTCCTGAGAAACGTCTGGTTCTGCAGGCTGAACCTGATCCTGAAGGACACAACGACCTCAGAGCTGAACCAGGATCAGTTTCACCCTCCTCTTCCCATCCATTTACACACATCTGGGAATTTGCTGTGTTTTTAGTTTCATACTTTCAGTAAAGGTGGAGGTCAGACGTCGCTCTGCCTCCGTCTCTCAGTTAAGTGCGTTAGTGCAGGAAGAGTGTGGCAGAAGCCGGCGGTCCATAAACACGACCTGATGATGAGGAAAAGGAAGATGGTTTATAAGCATAATGAACAGAATGAACACGCTGCTCTTTTACATTTTTGACGTTATAAGTTGAGCGACAGGCCTGGCTGGTGGCTGTAGCTCAGGTGGTAGAGCAGGTTGCCTACTAGCCAGAGGGTTGGTGGTTCGATCCCCGTCTGCTACAGTCTGCATGCCAAACACTGATTTCACGTTGCTCTTCATCAGAGTGTGAATATTGGATAGAACGCATGTGTGATGCGTTTCCTGTTACCGTCACACAGATAGAATATGGGGTATGAGACAAGAAAGGGGAACAAACCAGCGTCACATTGATAAAAAAGTTTAATGGGAGAGATTTTAAGTCAAAGAACATTTATTTGGTTTGATGGTTTGTGAACATACCTCAGGGTCAAAGGTCACAGTGTTGTGTGCAAATGAAGAAACAGGTCGATTAGAAGAACAACTACAAGTACACATTTTATTGTGCTGATAGTGGTGTGTGTGTGTGTTTCAGGTGACCGTGTTGATCTACAATGACCTGCTGCTACTTACCAGAGAGGATGAAGCCAGACGCTGTAACGTTCTGCAGAGTCCGGTGTTCCTGAACACATTGAAACTCAGAGAGGGTAATGCTGCGTTCACGGTCATCTTTGAGCGTCTGTGTTTCTCTGTAACCTGCAGCTGGCAGGTTTCTGTTTAATGTCAGAACACATTGTTGTAATCCACATTTGATTATCATTTCCTGGTTCGTTGTCAGCTGATCGACCAAGTAAAGTATCCACAACACTATAACCAGTTCAATTTAACTTTATTTATAAAGCACCAAATCACAACAACAGTTGCCTCAAGGTGCTTTATATTGTAAGGTAGACCCTACAATGATACATAGAGAGAAAAACCCAATAATCATATGACCCCCTATGAGCAAGCACTTTGGCGACAGTGGGAAGGAAAAACTCCCTTTTAACAGGAAGAAACCTCCAGCAGAACCAGGCTCAGGGAGGGGCGGGGCCATCTGCTGCGACCGGTTGGGGTGAGAGAAGGAAGACAGGATAAAGACATGCTGTGGAAGAGAGACAGAGATTAATAACAGGTACAATTCAGTGAAGAGGACTCTCCATTTACATGCACAAATTGGAGTCTATTAGATAGATATGATACAAACCACTGCAGTGCAGTACCTGTAATACCTACAGCATGTTCTAATCGCTCTAATAGGATATTATGGTCGACAGTATCGAACGCAGCACTGAGGTCTAGCAGGACAAGCACAGAGATGAGTCCACTGTCAGAGGCCATAAGAAGATCATTTGTAACCTTCACTAAAGCTGTTTTTGTGCTGTGATGAGCTCTCAGGTGCTGCAGGTACTTTTTAAGGTGGACAAACAGAAACGTGTGTGTATTCATTTTCACCACACTGTCACAGGTTTACAGTTAATGGTTTTAGAACTTGGCTATGTTGTTTCCACTCACACTGCTGACCCGGTCCCCTTTCAGCTCGCTCTTTACCTGTTTCCATAACTCAGAGTGTAGCAGCCAATCAGAACACAGGATTTGACGTTTCTGTGTGTGTCTGGCAGCTCTGTCGGAGCCGCTCCACCTGTACTTCCTGCAGAGTGCTCCAAGCCGCCGCCGCCTCTTCAGCCTGGAGGCGTTCAGCATCGAGCAGAAGGTCCGAGTCAGCCTCTGTCTCCACGATAACATCCAGCTGCAGCTCGTCACCACGGAGACTACACACACCCAGCAGGTACACCACCTGTGCAGGTAGTCACAGAAAGCAGGAAGAGGTCCAGTTCACACATGTGTCCAGCAGAGGTCGCCAAACACATGAAATAACCCAAGGCTTTCCCCACACAATTTAAGTCCTCTCCTCCTCCTCCTCCTCCTCCTCCTCCCAGCTGTCAGACCTCCCCTCAGACTTTGGCTTCCTCTCTCTTGGGCAGTCTGATCCCCTCTATTGTCCTTCATCTCCTTACTCTTCGCTCTGTGACTCCCTTAGACCTCCCTCCCCATCTTCTTACTCCCCCAGTGCTCCCTTCTACTCCTCCACTCTTCCTCCTGCTCCTGTCTCCCTTCTCTCTCCTTACTCCTCCTCACCACCCTCCAGGAACATCATCTCCTCAGCTCAGCTCCTCCCTCCACCTCACCGTCCCTCCTCCACTCTGAGGAGTCCCATCTGTAAGGAGAGAGCAGGAGCGGAAGAGGAAGAGGAGAGGAGGAAGAGGAGACGGGACGAAGAGGAGGTGGAGGAGCGGCAACAGGGGGAGGGGGAGAGTGCCTCAGAGACTTCAGAGAACGTGGGTGGTGTTGGGGGGCGGGGCTTCCTGCTCAGCGCTCACCACTTCAACATGAACCAGGAGAGTGACCGTGAAGAGGAGGAAGAGAAGTTTATCTTCAGACCACCAGGTGAGTTCAAGTGCTCTGAAAGAAAATCAGAAAGTCTTGAGTTCGGGGGGATGAAAGGTCCGTGTGAGGATGTGCGGTAAGCAGGATGAAGCTGGTTTACAGCTGCTGCAGGTGGAAATGTAAACGTTCCCAGTTTGATGGGTTTTCTTCTGTTTCAGTCCTGCGTCGCTCGCTCTCCGAGGGTTCTCTGCTGCAAGAACCTCGATCGCCCCACTTCCTGTCCGACAGCACCATCCACTGCCTCACCCGTCCTGTGAACTTTGACCTCAGCCCCAACTCGAGCCCCGCCTCCCGAGCCCCTCCCCCCACACTCTGAGGAAGCAGCTGACCGGAGAGGGGGGGTCTCTGCACCAAATGCTGATGCTGCTCAACGGCACCAAGGTAGGGACCAGACCCGGCTTTGACCACAGAACCACGAACCAGTGTCATGTGACCACACAACGCATAGCAGCAGGTTGATCATTGTGCTGCATGTCAGAGGTAGCCCCAGGTAAACGGGACAACTGCACTAGGAGGGCATCTGGGGTCAAATCAGATGTGCAAATCGTCAATAAGACAATCTACAAGCTGATTGGTTGAGGCCTGGGTTAATGACGACGACTTAGAGAGGGGACTGCGAGTGTTAAAGGGAGATGTACTGTGGGTGTGGTTTGCACACGTGCAGAGGAAGATCCTGGGGTTAGAGTAGAGACCGGTACAGCTCGGGACACAGACTCTTCCTCCAGTTCTTCGGTTCTAACATAGTGTTTTTGTTTGTTTTTCAGGCTGGAGAACCCAGAAACCGACAGCTGAAGAAGAAAACTCTGTACGTAAACAAACTGTTGTTTTGGTTGGTGTTTGTTTCCTCTCGCTCTGATTGGTCCTCGTTGTCTCCTCAGTGCAGCTGATGTTCGGAGCCGCCTGGCATTTCTACGAATGTGGAAAATGGGCGCTGGTGTCCATGGAAGCAGTTTGGAGAAAGCGCTGAAAAATAACAGGTAGCAAAAACATCGGACCTGAACCCAAACTAGACTCACCTGCAGGTCAGGAAAGGCAGCAGATTATCACAGGTCATAACTAATCAAAATTAAAATTAAAATTAAAAGCAGTGGTGAGGAGGTGACATCATAGTCTGAATGTAGCTCGATTTCAGAGCCTCTGGTGGATGTTAGAGGAAATGCAGGCTTTTCTGAGACGCGTTTGTTTTGTTTTCCAGACCGTCTGCAAAGGAGGTGCTGAGGTGGGCGGAGAGTCTGAAGTCCCTGCTGTCCAATCAGTGTAAGACTTCCTGTTTGTGTTTAACCAGTTTAACCAATAAGGGGAGGAGCCAGCATGAGAAAAGCCTCTCCACTAGATTAATGTCTTGATGCATGCTCAATCATCCAGGTAAGTAGATCCCAATAGTTGATTGTGTTCACCTGGACGTTTCAGTGGGAGAAACGTTTTGTCACTCATCAAGTGACGAACCAACAACTATTGATCAAAGACCACTGATCAGTGATTGATCATTGGTCTTTGATCAATAGTCATGACACTTTGCATATTAATGATCATAAACTGACCTCCCAGCCCATTGTTCATTCAGTGCTGCTGGTTTCAGTCATTGTGCAAATGTCCTGTTTATAAGGTTGAAACCTGCAGTCAGCTGAGACTGAAGAAGTCACCTGATGGTGATGGTGATGATGATGAAACGTTTCTCCCACTGAAACGTCCAGATGGACAGAATCAACCTTTTGGCACCAGATTAATGGTGTGCTTCTCTTTTCTAATTGGTCAGATGGTCTCACGGTGTTCCGTCACTTCCTGAGGTCAGAGTTCAGCGAAGAGAACCTGGACTTCTGGTTGGCTGTGGAGAGGTTTAAAAAGACACGCCCCTCCAACAAGATGGCTGCCAGAGCTGCAAAAATCTACGACCACTTTATTTCTACGACTGCAGCAAGACAGGTACCATGTGTCTGAACTCCGATTGGCTGGATGATGTGTGTGTTTTTTGGTTGTTTTTTTTCTAAGATGGTGATGAAACATTCCTCCAACAATGATGTCGTCACAGTCCAGAGGCGTCGGTTAAATTCAGATACCTGAAACAATCAGGGTTGTTTACTTTATTGATCATTGTATTGAAGTAAAGACTTTAAATCTTGTAATCAAACATGTTGGTCCAGCACCTGGTCATTTGACACAGCTGCTTTTTGTCTCAAGGTCAATGTGGACTCGGCCATCAGAGAGGCAACCAATCAGAGCCTACGCCTTGGTGTTAGCTCCGCCTCCTTCCAGCTGGCGCAGGAGCAGATTTTCAACCTGATGGAGACGGACAGTTACCCACGATTCCTCAAGTCCCGCCTCTACACCCAGCTGGCCAGTCACAACACAGAGCAGCCGATCAGACCAACCAGTGACGAGGGGCTGATCTGAGTTTCTGATTGGCTGAACAAATCTATCAGTAGCATTCTGGGAGATGTAGTATTGAGTGTTTTGGGACATTTACTCTTTTCATGAACACGTTAAACAACTTGATTCTGACGCTAATCTTCTTTTTTCGCTGATCTTTGTTTATTTAGAAACATTTAACCCGTCCGTGTGAGTAAAACATGACCTCTGACCTTGAACCTAAAAATGAGATGCCATCTTTAGACTGTTAGGCGTTATCCTTTATGCCTTCTCTTGACCCAGGTGAAGCCTTGCTCACATGTTAAAATGCTGTGATGAAACACCGGCAGGACTTTCCCATTAGCCTCGGCTGCATGTCGTTGATTCCAGAGCAGACACTGATTCATGTTTTTAGCTAACGGCTAACTGATGTTTGTCTGATTAAAGCTGACTGATGTCACATCAGGTGTCAGACCTCCTGTTTCCTCTTCTGTGACTCACCTCCATCCAGCAGGAAGTCTGACAGTGGCAGACTGCACAGGTGAAGCAGGGTGAGTGAAGGATTCACCTGCTGCTGTTGTTTGATTATTACACTGAACAGTTTTAACTGATTCAATAATAATCTGAAAATCTAATAAAACAGACCGAATGACCTCGAAGTTCATTATTCAGTCTGTAAGTCGTAATAACAGAGTGCAGACTTCAGCTGGTGCTTCCTACGGTTCAGGTTCTCAGTGATGGAGACCAGGTATGTGCAGGTGGAGCAGCACCTGCTGGTATCTGGCTGTCAGAGGTGTTTGAAATCACTTTTTTGTAATAAGTGCTGAGAGTACTGAAGATAATTTCACCAACCGAGGTGTTGAATCTTCTAAATGAGCCCTCACAGTCCACAGGAAATTAAATGAAGGTGGTGTCTTTACAAACATGAACTCCACCTTTGATGGATGCAAAGAGTCTGAAAGTCAGAGATGCAGCAGACATCCCAAACCATAATTCATGTATGTAGCACTTTAAAAACAACACATGACCGGCCGAAGTGCTGTGCATCAGAAATATAAAAAGTACAACAAATACATAACAGTAAAATAACAGTGTTAGTTACACACTGAGTCAAAGGCCAGCCAATAAAAAGGCCTGATGTGAAGAGGAAGATCATCCCAAAGCTTCGGGGCCACAGTAGAGGACACTCGGTCTCTAAGTTTCAGCCACGATTTAGTGACTGAGAGCAACAGCTGCTCAGCTGAGTGACCGAGGGGGGACGTGGGGCTAATATACAGGCGCCGGACCATTTCAGGATTTAAAAACCAGTAAAAGGATTTAAAATCGATCCTAAATTCAATTGGAAGCCAGTGTGGAGAGGCCAGAACCTTTGTCACGATACACCGACACAGATCATCATAACTACACCTCGTGAACAAACTTTTGAGTCGGTACTTGTTGTTTTACGTCTTCATTTCTTCCCTTTGTTTGATTTCCTTTTTTGTTTTTGGTGACATATTTTAAATGTCCATTTTTGTGTTTGTTTGTCTTAATGAGGGTGTTTCTGTGTGTGCGTGGTTGGGTAGCCTCTGTCAGTGCGCCCCAGGGTGGCTGTGGCTACAATGTAGCTTGCCATCACCAGTGTGTGAATGTGTGTGTGAATGGGTGGATGACTGAATGTAGTGTAAATTTTACCATTTTACCATTTTTACCATTTACCTCCTGGTCCAGGTGTTGGTGGCATCCCTCCTCGCTGCTCACTAAGACAGGAGCTCTGAGGAGCTGATGAGAGGCTCACATCCAGCTGCAACAGGAACACAATCATTGGCGTTTCTGTTGAAGCACCTGTGTGGACACGCCCATCACGTTTGTGTTTTTATCATTCCCAATAATTACAAAGACGCAGAGCATCATAAAGAGGAGGCCTGAGCAAGTTTTATTTTGGAGGAGCAAAGTGAATCATAATAACACTGATGACTCAATAAACACATTAATGCAGGACATGGAGAAATGAACGCAGGCAGTGATTTATTGATGATCGTTCCTCCATTCGATTCAGAACGTCTCCATTTACATTATTTATTCACATTGATTCTAACTCTGCTGTTCACATCAGTAATGATCCAAACAGAGACACACTGAGAAGATGTTTTATTAGAGACAACAAACTCGTATACATCAGACGCTCCGTCCACCACAGAAGAAGAGGAAGACAAAGTCGCTGTCTGTTTCTACCCGGCCAGAATGTGTTTGACAAACTCGGTGTAGTTGATGTGCCCGTTGGTGTCCTCCTGTCCCGCCATCAGACGATCTACCTCGTCCTCAGTCATCCTCTCTCCCAGTGTGGCGAGGACGTGGCGGAGCTCCGCCCCCATCACCGTACCGTTTCCCTCCTTGTCAAAAACCCTCAGCCCCTCCACAAAGTCCTCGAAGTTGCCCTGCTCTTTGGAGCGGGCCACATGCTGCAGCATGGGCAGGAAGCTGTCAAAGTCCAGCAGCTTGACGTTCAGCTCCTCCGCCTTCGGCCTCCCCAGCAGCTTCAGCACTTCCTCGTTGGTGGGGTTGTGTCCCAGCGCCCGCATAACGTCGCCGCACTGAGCATAGGTGATCTTCATCTCGCCGGCGGGCGTCTCGTCGAACAGAGTGAAGGCGTCTTTGAACTCCTCGATCTGGTCGGGGGTGAACTCCACCACGATGCTCTTCAGGTCCACCTCTGGGGGTTTGGGCTCTGGCTCCACGGGCTTTGCTGGAGGAGGAGGCTCCTCCTTCTTTGCCTCCACCTTCTTCACCTCTGTCTTTTTCGGTTCCACTTTCTTTGGCGGCATGCTGCTGCAGAGCACTGGCGGTGGAGATGGAGGAAAGTGCCTGTCTGGTGCTTTATAGGAGCCAGTGGTGGGCCGAGCGAGGCAGGAGCAAATGGCAGGGAGGAGAGAGGAGGCGACCAAAGATGGAAGAAACCTGGAATGGAAACACTGAGAGGAGATAAGAGGCTGCAGATAAGAAACTTCCAGAAGCAGCAGAGTCGGTCTGAACCGGAGCCTCTGACCTCCCCTCAGGCCTCCATCAGTGAAAACGCCTCCTCCTCTTCCTTCACATACTCTGGGATCTTTTCTGTTTCCTGCTAATCAATAGTTTTTAGCTCAGTTTCACAGATAAGCGCAGCTATCCTCTGCATCGATCTGTGAAGTAATCTCTGCATACCAGACCTCTAATTTTGAATTCAATTCTGGATTTAACCGCAAAGAGAAGCCAATCTAGGAGAAATCTGCTCTCTCTGTCTAGGCCTTGGATTAACTGCAAATGGAAGAAAGCAGTCTTACATAGTTGTTTAATATGTGCATTGAAGGACATGTCCTGGTCAAAAATGACTCCAAGGTTCCTCACAGCATTACTGGAGGCCAAGGTAATGCCATCCAGAGTAAGAATCTGCTTAGATACCATATTTCTAAGATTTTCAGGGTCGAGTACAATAACCTCAGTTTGATCTGAATTAAGAAGCAGAAAGTTAGCGGCCATCCAGGTCTTTATGTCTTTAAGACATTCCTGCAGTTTAACTAATTGGTGTGTGTTACCTGGCTTCATGGATAGATAGAGCTGCGTGTCATCTGCATAGCAGTGAAAATGTATGCTATGTCTTCTGATGATACTTCCTTAAATGAGGGGCCTCAAACATAAACGAGCTGAGGGCCACTGCTGTTGTCTCATTGGAGCCGCTTTAGTGTTCAAGTAGTACAAAACAAGAAAACAGACACATATTTCTGAAAATGTTTTGTTTGTTTTTATAAATTTCAAATCTTGAATAAGACGACTGTGCCTGTATAACTTAACTACCTCCATCATTAACCCTAGTGCGCAGTACCTGTAATACCTACAACGTGCTCTAGTCGCTCTAATAGGATTTTATGGTTGATAGTATTGAACGCTGCACTGAGGTCTAGCAGGATGACCTTCAGCTGTGACAGGTATAATTTCAGGTGAATCAGCTGCACAAACATCACTGTGCTTCATAATAGGAGCAGAAAGTGCGGCAATACTGAGTGAGAGCCATCCCCATGTGAGAGCGCCACCTAGACAGACACCGAGGTGGAACCAGTTCTCTACATCAGGTTAAACACAGGCTGTAACATCTGTGCTTTCACACCACCTCCCCTCCGTTTTTATCTGCGGCCCTTTCAGTTCAGTTTATTTGTGTCTCGTTATCTCCAAGGCGATGTGGTCTCATGTGTCATTAACATTCCGGCTGTGATAAGAGAGGCGATGTCCCATGATGCTCTCTGTGTCCTTCAGTCTGGAAATAACTCCGCAGCTGCAGCTCGGCTTCATCTTTCACGCTAAGCTGATCACAGAGGTTTAAAAATCAATGACTGAAGCAGATCTTTGATCACAGCAGCACAAACAATGTTGTGTTTTCAAAATAAAACTTTAATCTCCAAACACTTTAATGAAACATCCACCAATGAGACATTTAGGATACAGTCATGTGACACACAGCAGGAACCCAGCAGTTGAATGTGATTCACGATTCATGAACATATTGATTCAGAGATGAGACATTAAAGAGGGTGGAGTCAGCGCTGCTTCAGTCTGCGACACCATCAGCATCTGACACAGATATCAATCAATCAATTAATCACTGATCAATACCGTCCTCACAGAGGAGTTTATTATCAATAAGTATCATTAACCACCTGGTGGATCTTTGAGAAGCCATCTCTCTCTGATGGCTGAGCTCAGATCAGCAAAAACTGCTTCCTCATCTCGGTCTGCATCCACCTGTAAAACAAAACCTGAGTCACTTCATGCTGTGCGTCCACCTGACTGAGCAGAGCAGGTGGGACAGGTGTGTCCTCAGGTGTGATACTCCTCGGGCTTTAATTAAAAACACATTAATATGAATGCAAACATGAAAGAAGAGTTGATGTATTCAGAGGGGGCTGGGTCTTTCGCTCCAGGCAGACGCCCGACCTCATGACGTAACAATCCAAGATGGCAGTGCTCAACGTAAACGTTAGTAAAACTGTGACGTGTGCTCTGGACTGTCACTGTTGTGCACTCGGTAAAAGAGCCATTCACTGACTGGACGGAGCACAAAGAGCAAGAGCAAGAGCAAGCGCTGCGTTGCTGGGCATGCATGAACGGATCTCCCACGCAAAACAAAACCTGTTTTTCTTTCCTTTTCCAGCTTTACTGCTGGATTTTGCTCAGTCTGAGAATCCCGTCACTCAGCTCCGATGTGAGCCAAACACAGGAGCAAAGCATCGTTCCTGCTAGAAATTTGTCACCAATTCTCTCCATAAATGTTCTGACATCATTTATGGACAAGATTTCTATGTTGGACAAATCTGGCATGCCTGTGGTAAGGGTGTGTCGGACGTATGTAGCAGAGGCCTGGGTACACCTGGTCTTCACTCTCACCTCTGGCAGAACAGCAGCAGTCTGATAGAGGCAGGGGCACGCTGCTGAAGCTGCTGTACGGAGCTGCGGCCAACCCCTGGTGAAACCCCTGAACCAGATGTTGGGCACCAGAGGTCAGAGGACTTATGAAGGGGCTTATTTACCCTGTGGGACTCTGAAGGTGGCTGCAGATACTGACAGGCCAAGCAGAGCTTGGTGAGACTATACAACAAGACTCTGGTCGGCCTCAAGACAATTCTGGAAAACCATCAGCTACCTGTTCACTCTGTTTACAAGATGGGTGGAGTTCTCCTGACCTCACCTGAGGATAATCTGACAATAGAAAGAACACCTTGATCCCACTGACACACCTTCTGTGGGGCGACGGCAGAGGGGGTAATTAATCCCCTCAACGACTGTAACATCAGAAACAGGAAATGAGGTGTGAAAGTGAGGAAAAATCAATAAACTCAGAATCAGTCTGACCTTTTTATCTCAGTGTGCCCCCAACGCCCTGCGGGTGTACCTGAGTGAGCAGGTGTAGCTGTCTGTAGTATCTGCTGACAGAGACGATATCTTTCTCAAACCTGTCCAGGCGTCTCTGGAGGGCGTATCTACTGTCTCCTAGGAGACCAAGCTGAGTGGCTCGACGCTCCAGGCGGCAGCGAAGCTTCTCATTGGAGCAAAGCAGCAGCATCACCAGGTCAGGTGAGCAGACCTGTCAGGACGAGAGGGCAGTCTTAACCTTTATTTCTTCAGGTTTGTTCACATTTTTCTGTGAGCTCACCTGAAGATAGAATCACTAAAATGCAACTTTAATGATTTTACTTTAAAGTTTTGGTCGAGTCCAGTCGAGGAAGACGGCTCCGATTCAGTGAGAACACCAGTTTCTCTGGCAGCCATCTTCACTGTTGTCCTGCTTTCTGATTGGTCCGTACCTGCTCCTGGAAGCTCAGAGCCTGATGGATATCTCGGGGGAATCCATCCACAACAAAGCCTCGGACATCCTGCTGACCAATCAGCTGCTGCCTCAGCTCAGAGACGGTGTCCTCCTGCAAACAGAGACACAGGTGACTTACCTGAAGTAGGCTCAGGGATCAGGTGGGATGTATGCTGGCTCTGACCTGTGGTCCTAACTCTCCATGACTCATCACTTCGGAAATGACCTCCCACCTCCTGCTGGGAGACGCATCGCATCGTAGCTGCTGCTTGAGCAGCTCGTCCAATGAGATAGCTCGGAATCCAAAGCGGTCGGTTAGCCTTGCCGTCTGACTTCCCTTCCCACTCCCCGGTCCACCTGGTCAGAGTTTTATGTTGACAGTGTGAGACAGGTGAAACTGAAGGCCTCTCAGGAATTCATCATGTTTTTCACTTACCAATGATGAAGACAATGATGGGCCGTGGCTTCTGGATAGTCACCTCCTGGAGGAGCCCAGAACTCTCCATCATGCCAGAGTCCGAATCTATGGAGAGCTGGGAGCAGACCGCAGGAGGTGCTGGGGGGGCAGGAAGGGGGGGGCAGGAAGTGGAGCAGCAAGCCAGGAAGTGGAGCAGCATATTAATGACTGAGGCAGAATAACAATGATGAAGATAAACTGAGGCTAAAGCTCACGAGGTCGGGTACCATCTCTGCTGGGATGCTCTGTGTCTTCTGTCAGCTCAGTTTTGACCCATGAAGCTCCAGCAGGTCTGGGTGGAGGTGCTGAAACCAGTTTATGGGGTTTAGAGGGTGTTTCATGGGCAGAGGTGGGTGGTGTCAGGGGTTTTATGCTGCACCTGTTTCCCAGGGGTCCAGGGTCCAGGTGACCTCCCCCTGGGTGGATGAAAGTGTCCCAGGTGATCTCTTTGGGACCCCCCAGCCGTCTGGTTGCGATTAGGCAGTCGAGCAGGAAGCTGACGGGGTCGTCGGGGCGGTGATAGAGGAGACCTGTCACCAGACTCTGAAACACGACATAGTCAGCACTGCTTCACCGTACCCGACAACATCAATCAATCAATCAATCAATCAATCAATCAGCCATTGAGCGGCAACACATTTTAAAAATGCGACTTCATATTGTTGTTAATTAAAGTAGTCATTAAAAATGCAGCAGGCGACCATCGGTCTCGATGCCTGAGGAGCTGCAGCCTCAGGGTGCACTGCACTTGCACTGATTTATTGATTAATACTTCATGAAAATGATTTTTTCTTCTGTTTCTCTGTGAAATCTGAAATGTTAGCTGCAGCTCCCAAACACAAACACTCAGAAAAGTAAAAGTACTTTGATTACCTGTACTCTGCAGGTCCTGTTTCAGTAAGATGAATATGAAAGTGTCTCACCTCCAGCAGCCTGCTGACGTGATGCTTAGACAGGTACTCCTTCACCTCTCTTCCACTCATCTTTTCTTGTTCTCGCCTTCTTCAGCTTTCTCCTGTATCTGTCTGTCGTTGCAGCAGGGATGATGCTGTGGACAAAACAGCAGCATCAGGTGGCTGTGGCGGTTACCATGGTAACGACCTGCTGAGCAATCTAAGACTGAGGACAGAATGGCATCACAGTGACATCTGATGGCAAAGCAGAGAATTACACACCTCTCAAACATACACACATCCTCAGTTTAGTTCAGTAGAGAAAAAAATCTCTAAAGCTGATTTTTCCTGATGTTTCACACATTTTATTAAACATCCTGAAGTTCTCAAATTTTCATACCTGCCAAAATCAAAACAATGAAAAAGTCTTGAATTGCAAATGAAAAGTTTGTCACGATGAGAGTGGACTCCTTCAACTTTCTAAATGATAATAAACAGTTAAATCTTCATCAGATGATAGTTGAAGGTTTCCAGGTTTAAGGAAAGGTTGAACACGTCCAGCGATGTGGGTCTGTGTTCTTACCCCGGCTACAGGAAGAGACGAGCTGAGACTCGGGGAGCAGGACATGTGGAATGGAGCCTCACTTTTAACCCTTTCTGAACTTTGAGATCAGTGATTGTATTGCCTTCCAACAGGAGTCAGTTATACTGCTGATGTATTTAAAGTACTGCACAAAAGTCTTAAGCTTAAACTCATTTCTTTATATTTTGCCAGACTTCCTGTATTTTTTGAAGTGCTCTTGAGCAATCGTTTTCTACATAAAAGAAAAACAAAATTTCTAACAGATAAACAGTGTCTGAAAATCTGTTCCTTTAGAGACAGGAACAAATCCAGCAAAGACGTGACACATGGATTTTTATTAGAGTGATTAGAACATGCTGTAGGTATTACAGGTACTGCACTGCAGTGGTTTGTATCATATCTATCTAATAGACTCCAATTTGTGCATGTAAATGGAGAGTCCTCTTCACCCACTGAGGTTAATTATGGAGTTCCACAGGGTTCAGTGTGTGAGATTATTCTGTTATCATATGTTACCTTATATCTGTAATCAAAGTAGTTGAATTATGATACTGATGTAGATCATATTATACCCCTTAATATAGAGTGATCAGTATGTAGTTTTAGTTTGCATTATACTTCTGACTTAAAAGAGTGTGAAAATCATTAGATCTATTTGATTGACCTGTATTACTCGACACTGTTGAATGTGTTACACTGTTTCTTGACATTTCATACTGCTGAATCATGAAGAGAATGTTGTGTGCAGAAGACCTTGTGCCGATAATAGAAGAGAAAAGACCACATTCCATACCCCCACCTTTACAGAGAGCAGAAAGACAGGGAGCCGAGGTCATAACTTAGGCGCCGTAAGAGAGAAAACATGTGAATGTTTAGGCTTTTACGACTAGGTGGGGGCCACTAGAGGCTATAAGAAGCTGAGTAACCCGTCACCATTTTGAGGCTTGCTGTGACCCTCTGCAGGCAGGTCTCCCCATCATGATGGTTCTTATGCTCATAAGTGTTGAATTATATGGAAATAAAGTATTGTTGATTGAGCATTTATACACCGAGTATTGTCCTTTCTTCAGCCCAAAGATTAAAAGAATTGGGAGAATTTAACAACTTGGTGCCTGGTGACCCGGATCTTTGGCGTGCTGAGGAGGGGCAGATTTGGCCTGTGGTGAGATCGTGGGGCGAGGCGAACAGAAAGGACCAGTCCAAACAGAAAGGTAAGCACAGCCTGTTGTATTATAAATACCAAATGTGCATATTGGGCTTTCCAAATTAATCTGTTCGCTGAGTTACACGTATTTTCACATTAAATTTGTCGGTGTCTGGTTTTTGGCACGAGATACTAACAACAAAAGTTGAGGCTAAATTCCAGTGTGTTAGATAAACTGCTTCTACCAAGAAACTAATAATATACTACGTTGAGCTAGTTGCAGTTTAATTGCATCTACCAAGAAACTAATAATATACTACGTTGAGCTAGTTGCAGCCCACTTTACCTTCCACATTTAACTTCGTCTAAGACTGGCTTCTGTAGCAATAATACATTAGAATCTTTGGAGACGCGGCCATATGTCCAGTACATTGAATAGAGGTTTTGAAGTTGGTTTATGGTGTCGGATATAAGCCCTCGTTGATGCGGTCATAAAATTGGTATAAAATTAAGGTTAAGCAGATACTGGCTTACGGTGTCGGTTAAGCGCCAGCAACGCGTAATGCGAAACACGTCCGTAGGTTTTGGTTTATGATGCGGCCGTGTTCTGGTGATGCGGTCGTAAGTGCAGTAGTGAGGGGTTGCTGGTTTCAGCACATTGAATAGAGGTTAGACGGTGGTTTATGGTGTCGGTTAAGCCTCGAGGGTTGCGGCCATAAAATTATAAGTAAAATATTTACTTCACCCCGATTAAAGGTAAAGTAGACGCTGGTTTATGGTGTCGGTTTTGAGCCTCGGGGACGAGCATCACTTTTACGATGCGATTTTGCCCCGTGGTGGCGGTCATAAGCGCAGTGAAAGGGGTACATGGTGTATGGTGCGGCTGTGCTTCGGAAGAGTTCTAACAGTTGAGCTTAAGAGGTTTCTGTGGAAATTTCCGCTGATGAAAAGCGCTCTCTGTGGGTCTCACTGCTGGTGAGGCGCGCTCTGGGCGTTGTGTGTGTGAAGCGCGCTCTGGGTGCTGTTCTGTGTGTGAGGCGCGCTCTGGGTGTGTTTCTGTGTGTGAAGCGTGAACACAGTGACAGTGGCGGTTGATGTGTGAATAGGAGGACATTAGTGCGAAGAGAATGCTTTAAGATCAAAGGTTGACGCCTAGTGTACCTGTGGAAATTAATTTTGCCCTGGGGTTGGCTCCCCCACCGTACGTTGGACGCGGCGTACGGACCAGCGGCGTCTGGAGGTCCAGGTTTATCACCTGAGAGCTGAGGGCCCTCAAACGATAACAGAGTAACACTGGAACGGCCGTGTAATCACGGGTTCACATTTATTCTGGAATAGAACAAGAGAATGCTTTGTCATCTAAGGTTGAGTTCTATATTAGTCAAAAGAAAACCGAGGTTAGAGTCCTCATTTCTAAAAATAGAGGTTAGAGTCCTCGTTTCAGTGACGTTTCAGTGGTTAAAATTGTTGTGTGCCTGTCCCCTGATAGCGTGAAATTAAGAACAAAGAGGGAATTTGGAGCCACATAGAGATAGACGGGCATAATTGGATGTATTACTCTGTGGTGTAATAAAAATAAAAACAATAAAAAAAGGAGAAAGAGAGAGTAAGAGGTGCGTAGGGGAGAATTATTGAGAAGCAGAGAGAGGAATGTGTTGGGAGACTGGCGTGCAGTTTGCGATGTCAAGGTGGGCGTGTTGCCTGCTTATCTGTTTAACAGTGATGAAAATGATATTAAATAAATTTCTTAGTGTGTTAATACAGGAAGCTACGGACCTGGACCAACTGCCCCCACAAGCACAGCGGCCGAAGCAAAATTATAGTAATGGGAACCACACCCAGCACGAATCAGCAGCTGTGAAACAGACAGCAGCGAGGAGAGAATTAGAGGAGAAATTAAGAGACGTTTTAACACAAAATTGGGGCCAACAGACTTGTGGAGGTTGGGAAGGCGTCCGGAGCATCACAACAAGAGGTGAAACAAAAACACACACAAGCAGAGAAATGTGAGAGAAAGGCTCCTTTTAAGGTAATGCCTAGTTTGAGAAAAAGTTAAAATTAACCTGCCTACAAATGCACATGCAAACACATGCAATGAAAAAACAGCTTACACTCATGAACATGTGAAGATTTTCCAGCAAGGTTAAAGCAGCAAAAATTAACATACTTTTGTTGTTAAATGATGAAGTTTATGCATTACTGACAAATAAACCCTCTGGGTTGCAGGACAACAATTTACCTTCAAGGAAAAAGAAAACAAAGAGACTGGTATGACCAACCAGTGATGAAACAATAAATTTAGTGGTTAACAGTCAAATTGTGAGATGTTTTCTGATGATTGAACAACACAAGTGATTACTGACAGAAAGAAAATTCTCTTTTGTGAGTTTAAACATGATCTTAAGAATTTGAACATGTGCATGTTGTCCTGTCAACTTGGTGGGTTATGAGTTGATTATATCGTGAAAAAAAAAAAAAAAAAAAAAAAAAAAGGGGGAGAGAAGGCTGACACAGGGCCTGGCCCAGTGTTTCTCCCCTCTCGTTGTAACACAGCCAACACAACATCATTTTCCTGTTCGTACACTTTTGTTTGTTTTTGGTTTGTTTTGTTTTTTGTTTTTTCTCTTTATGTTTAATTACAGGCTGCTTTGCCGGCCCTGAAAGCCGAGGCTGACCTGGACTCCTGCTCTCTCCTCTACGTGACCCTGACCAAATGCTGCAACAGCTGGACCCACAACAACAACCTGAAAATGTCAGTGCTGCAGGAATGCGATCTCATGCAGCAGGGACGGAGAGCACTAAACCTAAGGCCCGTTTCACTACACGGGGGAAAATTCTCAGACAGCTTCAGCTGACAGAGCTGTGACGAGACGCCTGCCAAGCCCGAATGAAAAGTAAGGCCGAACAAAAGAATGCTGATCTTGATAACTCTGCATTCACACTGTGCAGGACAGTGATGGACCAACACGGCAGCAAAATGGGCGTGACAGAGACAGGAGGAGCAACTGAGGTCAAAAGGCACCTCAGAATGGACAAAAACACAGAAGAAGATGCAGGTTTCACCTGCGGTGAGCATGGACATTGGAGAAAGGACTGCCCCAATTGGGGTCAGAACCAGGATGGACAGAACTTTGAGCAGCAGCAGCAGCAGCAATGGTCGCAAAAGGACTGAAAAGGAGGAGGGCAGGACCCCAGGGCACGCTTCAGGCCGTGGTTTACCCAAGACACCAGAACAGGAAAGTGATGAACACACACACACACACACACACACACACACACAAATCGAAATGCTGATTCACTGAGAAGTGATCCACACACATACACATGCACACGCTTGTGCAACGAAGAGTGATGCGCACACACACACACGCTGATGCAATGAAGAATGCTTTGCTAACAAATGCTTATGCTGATATGCAAAATGCTGCACACAAATATCCCAATACATAATTTTTATGAGGAGCCATTGATTATCGTTGATTATTTATGTAGTGAAGTAGATTCTGGGGTTAGGATGTTACATGATGTCCCTAAACGCACCACTAACATCCACACCTTTCAGCCGACAATTACCTGGCTATAAGAAACAGCTGCGCTTCACTACTGAGAGAAGGCATTTGGCAGTCTTGGCAATCTAAGGTGGCTGCAGCACTAGGCAGTTGAGCTCCACATATCTCTTAAGGAAAGCTACTCAGTTGCCCTTAGAGAGTGGTAAGTGCGACTTTTGTTTATCATACTGTGGCATAGTAGGGTGGACTCTGACTACTGTTTCCCTCTCTTGTTGCAGGTGTGCATTAGACTGCTGCTGTCTTGTCAGATGCTGTTTTGTTTGTTATGCACTACTTTTATAAAGTATAGTGATTTGGGATGTGTTTTTATGTAGATCTTTTATTGATTGTTTAACGTTTTATCTTTTCTTTTATTGCTTTAGTGGAGGTGCGGCCGCTTGTTCAGAGGCTAGGCACGTGAGGTGGAATCCCCTCCCCGATGCATGCGAGTGTACACACCGGGCATAGGCAGATTACACCATTTAGAGTTTAGTGTGAGTGAGGTTTGCTGTGAAATCACACGGGTGAGTAATTGGTGGCACCCTTGGGCACTCCTCCCTGTAGGTTGCCTCCTCAAGTGGCCGGTCTCCACCATTTTGTTTAGTTGCTTCTTCTTAATATATTGTGCTTGTTTTAGGGTAGCATTGTGGCAGGGAGTATGTTGTTTTAATCATTGTTTGGTAATAAAGTGTTTTAATTTATTATTTTACTCTCTCACCCCTGCTACCCTAGGTGCCTTTTAATCTTATAGTTATGTTTTAGTAGTTTCTCTTAATAAACTTTGGAATTATAAACTTCCTTTGTCTCACCTCTGCCTTTAAATAACGAGTCTGTGGGCGTTGGTAGCCAGTGCAATCCTCTCATTGGCTAGAGAAATCTGTCCTGGGGTTGTGGCGCTCTCCCCCCAGGTGGCGTTGTCACTACTTTAGTAACCGTCCCCGGTTATCTCATTTTCGCGACACCACATTTAGAATGTGTTTTATGTCACCCAAAGAGCATTTATGTAGATTTAAGGAATAAGGTCTAAAACGGTTTGGTTATGAAAATAATGTCTGTGCGTGATGTCTGTTTATGGCTCAAGGCCTTGACTGAATTCTTTGCTGTGCTTCACACAGCCTGGTGAGGAACAGTGGCGCAGAGTGAAAATGATGAATTAATAGTGTAAGTTTTAGGTCGGAGTACGGCATTTTCTGTAATTGAGATTCAATTCAAGGAGGAACAAAGGTGCTACGGTACCTGAGGTTCTCATTCCCACACAATATTGTCCCGGCAGGGAGCAAAACGTTCCTGTGAATTTCTGGTTGATTTTTTTGGTTTTGCTTAGCGCTAGCTTGATTTTATCAGTGAGCTTTGGCTTGTGTTCTCTCTCTAAGCGAGAGAGGGATGATTTTATGTTTGGACATGTCTGCAACGGGCCCTAGTTTGTGTTATTTTATTAGTATTTTGTTGGTTACATCTGTTTTCGTTTTTTGTTACAGTGCACTGAGATAAGAACATCTGAGAGATGTGATCCACCGGTGGTGATATTTTGTGAGTTCATGATTTAACAATCAGCTCTTTAAACCAGGCCTGACAGATTGAAATTTAAAGTGCTATAAAATATTATTACTGTGAACAGTTGTAAAGTGTGCTTCTCCATGATTGTAATTGGCTTAGGAGAAATTCACTTATAGGGGACACTGATCACGTGAGAAGTCCTGAGTCTAAAAGGATTGCAGCGAGTCAATCCAGTCCAAAAAACAAAGAATTGTTTTCTTTTAAAATGATGACGTCATCTTGCTGGTGATGGATGCTCGAATAGGTCGCGCGTGAGACTCCATTATCAGCAACATCTGGTATGAATGGGTGTGAATGTATGCATGTGACTGGACTGTGATGGACGGACTAAAAGTTTTGACTGACTTGATACTGAGACAATGACTGCACCAACTTTAGGATAAGTAAATGCCAACAAACAATTCACCCAGCCGGCAAGAGAAGGGTGGATGCTTTGTTTTGTTTTTGTTCTTGCAGGAGCAGGAGTATAAGAGAGACCGGAGGAGGAGACGGTAGCTTCACATGAGAGTGTGGAACTGCAGATTTAACCCTTTGGTTGCTAATGCTAATTTTGAGTTCTGAGATATGATGTCACTAACCTTCTCTTTTAATTTTCTAGCTCCGGTGAATTGATACATGGGAGTGTGTCAAAAAGGGGGGAGTGGAAGTTAAGTTTGAACATCAAACAATGGTTATATAAAAATTTTTATGACTTTATTTGTGTGTTCAATAATTTAGGTATGGTAAAACTTAAGCTTAGGGTATGTTAGACTTAGAAATGGTTCATTAATTTTTGATTTCTTTTACACACACATAGATTATGATTAGAATGAGTCCCTGGGTCAGAGAGACCTGAACATGAGATTCTAAACCAACTTTGAATCACTAGAGGAACAATGGATAACAACATTAGAGTATCAAGGCTAGGGAGAGAGGTGTTTTGGTTTTCTGTCTCTTGCAGAGAGAGGAACAGACACCAGACGAGGACACGGAGATATGAGGACCCTTCACAGCAGAGACAGATGTAGGGACTGCCGAGACAGCAACTGGGGTCAAGTGTCATGGCGTTTGGGCTCCTTGAGAAGATGGATCCCATAAACACAGCAATAACCATGAAGGGGTTGGCGAAAATCTAGGAACACCAGACCAACGAGGTTCGAGAGGCTCTTGGCAAAAAGGGGGACACGGCGGTGACCCCAAAATACACAGATCTTTGTTTGAAATCGGGGCAGAATAATCCCCTGATCTGTGCACCGACTAAAGGGTGGTCTAACCACGGAGGTCGAAGAAAGAAGCTGAGAATCACCCAACTGGAAGATACTGGTAGCTGCAGCAATAAAATAATGGTTAAAAGCTCCTTAGACAGAGGTTCTAGTCTAAGTACATTTGAAAGGTATAAGGTGGCACCAAAATGGGAGTGGGAAACTGTAGCACCAAAATAAAGCTGTGGGAGAACTGGGAGTGATGGGAGTGTCATCTGTAACTGCTGTTATGGTTGTAAATCTAATTTTTCTTGCATCTGAACTGCGTAAACACAGAGGTCATCCCACATATGGTCCACCCGTTAAAGGGGGACAGAGGGCCTCAGGACCAAGAAGAACTGAACCTTGTAACGCTGGAGTGTATGTTATAAGTGATCTCTTAAAAAAGAGATTCAAAGGGGGAATTGTGAGATTATTCTGTTATCATATGTTACCTTATATCTGTAATCAAAGTAGTTGAATTATGATACTGCTGTAGATCATATTATACCCCTTAATATAGAGTGTGTGATCAGTATGTAGTTTTAGTTTGCATTATACTTCTGACTTAAAAGAGTGTGAAAATCATTAGATCTATTTGATTGACCTGTATTACTCGACACTGTTGAATGTGTTACACTGTTTCTTGACATTTCATACTGCTGAATCATGAAGAGAATGTTGTGTGCAGAAGACCTTGTGCCGATAATAGAAGAGAAAAGACCACATTCCATACCCCCACCTTTACAGAGAGCAGAAAGACAGGGAGCCGAGGTCATAACTTAGGCGCCGTAAGAGAGAAAACATGTGAATGTTTAGGCTTTTACGACTAGGTGGGGGCCACTAGAGGCTATAAGAAGCTGAGTAACCCGTCACCATTTTGAGACTTGCTGTGACCCTCTGCAGGCAGGTCTCCCCATCATGATGGTTCTTATGCTCATAAGTGTTGAATTATATGGAAATAAAGTATTGTTGATTGAGCATTTATACACCGAGTATTGTCCTTTCTTCAGCCCAAAGATTAAAAGAATTGGGAGAATTTAACAAGTGCTAGGACCAATTCTGTTTACATTATACATGCTTCCCTTAGGCAGCATCATTAGGAGACATTTTCACTGCTATGCAGATGACACGCAGCTCTATCTATCCATGAAGCCAGGTAACACACACCAATTAGTTAAACTGCAGGAATGTCTTAAAGACATAAACACCTGGATGGCTGCTAACTTCCATCCATCCCTTCTCTTCCCCTTATCCAGTTCAGGGTTTCTGTGGGGCTGGGGCCTATCTCAGCTGCCATAAGGTGAGAGTGATACCATGGACAGGTTGGGACCGCTAATTTCCTGCTCCTGAATTCAGATAAAACTGAGACTGGAAATGGCCACCCCTTCCTGATCCTCTGCCAGAGGTTTTGAATTGAACTGAAGTAAACTCCGTTGAATGGATGGATGGATTTTGGCAAAGGTATCTTTTTATCTTCACAGGAGCTCACTGAGATGTTTTTGATGTGCGGTTGCCCACCTTCACTGTCTGCTTTTCAGGAAGCCAGTTGCAGGTTGCAGTGTCCACACCTAGAAACATCAGCTTTTCCACACTCTGCTATGAGATGATTGTGTTAAAAGCTAAGCTCAAGTCGATGAAAAGGACTCGGACGTAGGTGTTCTTCGTCTCCAGGTGTGACAGCATAAAGTGGAGTGGAGTGGAAATGGGATCCTCTGTGGATCGGCTGAAATTGAAAACTGTAGGGGATCCAGGTTACTGGGAGACTGTTCTTGGTGTGCTTCAAAATCAGCCTCTCAAAACTTTTACTCACAACTGGTGTGACGGCCGTGGGCCTAAAGTCATGTAAGTAGGCTGGGTTTGTTTTCTTTGGGATGGGAGTTATGAAGGCGCTCTAGAGGCAAACTGGCACGACTGCCTGTCCGAGTCATGTGTGAAGGATGTCTGCAAAAACATATTTCTTTGCTTTCTTTACTCTGCGCAGTTCTATAAAATACGCCCACTAATGTTGTCTGGCCCTGCTGCCTTGCGTGGGTTGACCCTACCCTTCCTCACCTCAGCTGTTGACAGCTGGAGAACCCAGCCCGGTGGCAGTGGAACTGTTTGTGCCTGGGTGGTGTTGTTAACCTCAAACCGTAGAAAGAAGTTGTTCAGTTCATCTGGTAGAGAGCTGTTGTCCCGGCTTATCATCGGGGGAGGGGGCTTGTAGTCAGTGATGTGTTGAAAGCCCTGCCACAGACACCGTGGATCCTTGTCACACATGAAGTGAGTGTTCAGTTTCAGCCTCTTCACTTCTCTGATCCCCTGTGACGGGTTCTTCCTTCCTTCCTATAAGCTGCACGATCCACAGATTTAATAGCATTGCTCCGAGCTCTCGGAAACGCTCACTGGAGCCTGTCCCAGCTACCATCGGGCAAGAGGGGGGCCCGGGAGGAAGTGGGGGACATCCTGGACAGGTCCGGTCTGGACAGGCTAACACACAGAGACCGACAACCATTCGCACTCACACCGTTCATTAACCTAACCCCACTACTGTCATGTCTCGGCTGTAGGCAGGCAGGAAGACAGGACCCAAAATGCAGGACTCACGGAGGCAGAAGTAACTCAAAATACACAGCTTTATTGCTGGTAAGAAGCAGAACAGGAAAACACTAACTAAACTGGGGAAACAGAATAACTAGGCAGGTTGACAGGCTGGCGAACAGAACACACAGAGGAAGCGAGGGTGAACAGACGTTAACGACGCGACACCGAGTAGGGGAAGACACAGACACTAAATACAAGAGGTGAACAGAACGAAGAGGAAACAGCTGGGAGACACGGCTGACGCTGGTTACACTGACGAGACAGGGAGAGCACAAAGCTGAACGCACTGACATAGGACATGGACCTACAAAATAAAACAGGAAGCACACGACAGACAGAGACACAGACGCAGACTTATAAGCAAGCATAATGACATCATGGACAGACAGAGGGACATACGGACAGAGGAGACTAAGCAGAGGCAACCTAAACTAAACATGAGGACAAGATAACAAAACCTAAACCAGAAATAATAATCATCATCATCGGACGGCTAAAGAATCAGGATATAATCACAATCAAAACAGCATCACCCGAGAATAAGAACTAATCCATAATGCAAAAATAAACCAAAACATAAGAAACTCAAAATGCTGGGTCGAACCGACCCAGGACTGTGACAACTACTTCCATTTGAGAGGAAGCCAGAGTACCTGGAGAGAACCCACACATGAGCAAGCAGGTGACAGTGGGAAGGAAAAACTCCCCTTTAACTGGAAGAAACCGTCTGCTGCCCCTGGTGGGGTTCGGGGGAGGAAGACGAGACAGAGACACACTGTGGAAGAGAGCCAGATAATGATTCAGTGCAGAGAGGTGCATAAACACATAGTGAGTGAAGAAGAAACACCCAGTGCATCATGGGAATCCCCCAGGAGCCTAGGATCAGGATCTCTGATCTCCTGAGCAGAGCTGAGGAATCACAGACTTTTGTTTTTAACAGGACATGATGACTGACTGAAGAATGCTGCACACTGATTGGCTAAAGATGTGTCAGTCACATGATGACATCAGTGTCTTTGGGTTGTTTTTACAATTATACTCATGCATTTTTAATGATGTTTGAGTCTGGGCACAGGTACAGAAGCTTTATCCTGAAACTGTTGGTTCAACTGTGCAAAAGTCTATGCCCACTGTGTTAGATTGTGTGTGTGTGTGTGTGTGTGTGTGTGTGTGTGTGTGTGAGGCCCACTGATGAAGAGCGTTCTCTGGGTTCAGCTGAATGGAGTTTAACAATGCAGGAATGTGTGTGTGTGTGTGTGTGAGAGGCGGGGGATTTGGACGACTCTCTTTGGTTTCCATAGAAACATGATGTAAGGGCGAGGGGGCGGGGTTCTTCTCCTTTCATTGTGTGAGTATGTGTATGTGCTTTTGTGCTTGCTTTAAAGTTTGTGTGGACTGGCTGGTAGAGAGACCTCACTCGATGGAGGAGTAAGACGTAGAGCCCAGCAGCAGAGCGGCGTGACGACTGACGGGGTCGAAGACAGGAAGCTGGAAGTTGGAGGAAGTCTGTAATGTAGAGGTGAGGGAACAGGAGCTTTGGTTCTTTAGGGAGTGTGTGTGTATGTGGCCCCTTCGTGAGGTTTTCAGAGTCTAGATTGAACCACCTCTGACTTCTCTGGTTTTCTCTACCACTTTATTGTGGGCTGCCGCAGTTCCCCCGACAGCCTCTGGGTGGAGCTGCAGCCTGGGGCAGATGAAAGCAGTGACACTGCAATGCATTCATGTGTGTGTGGCTGTCTTTGTGTTGTAAATGGGATTAGACACTGGCAGCTCTGCTCCTGTTGTTGTTGACCTACTTCTGCTGAAGCTTCACTTTAAACTGAAATCGTCTCCGAGGGCGCGCTCGGCTAGCTTTACTGTTTCTGCTTCATGTGGAGCGCACACAATCCAACTGCTCAGCTTCATTCTCATTTGCAGCCAACATTTTAAAGATAAATCAGAGTTTAAACACTGCCGTAAACAACACGCACACACCCGAGCCTTCATATATACTAATTTACATGTTCATAATTTCCTTAAACTATTCTGATTCTGATCTCACGAAGGGGGCCGGTTTTAAACCAAGACATACTATTGCTGAAAGCTGGGGTATAAAAATTACACAGGAACTGGACTGAAGATCAGAGGAACTGTCCACGTCATGGTCAGCATGTACGAGGAGGTCAGAAGAGGTGCAACAGTGAGAGTCTGCAGCCTTGTGTGAAACATGGCGGAGTCTCCATCGTGGTTTCAGATGCATGTCAGCCAGAGGTGATGGAGATCTTCAAACACACTGCCAGTGCAGTGAAAGCATCCTGAATAGAAACATACGGTGGATCAGCCTCCGCAGAGCCCGGACCTCAACATTGCTGAAGCATCGATTCATTTTTGCCAAGAGGAGTGGTCAAACATCCAAAGCATCAGATCAGGGTGCAGGGACTTGCTGAGGGACGTTGAGCCAAATGTTAGTGGGGTGTGTTCTTCACTCTGTGTGGATTGCAGAAAAAGTACAATAAAAAAAACTTGTTTGTTTTAAAGACAGTATTTCTGTACAATCACTCCACCCTGGTAAAAACAAACATTTCAAAGGAGTGATTAAAAGCCCCAAATCACCCTGAAGGTGGTGCTGATAGTGAGTGGATGGAAACGTCTGAGCATCACCTTCATGTCATTGGAGAACCTGTGCTGCCTTCTAGGTGTTTGGGATGTTAGCTGTTAGTGTCCGAAAACATGAGGGAGATGGTATATGTTTCACTCTGTTTGATGCGAGGGGTGGAGGGATGGGTGGAGATGGAGGTAAGGATTAATTCACACATAGTAAAAAAGGCTGCAGGCCAACTCTGACCTCGTGGGGCTCAAACAGACGTTTTAGCCTTTAAGTCTGAAAAAATGAAATGCAGTATACAGAATACTACAGAGTACTATCTGTCACTTCCTCTGTGTCCAGGTTCACCGCGACAGCCTGAGGAGAACGCCTCCCTCAGCACCTCCCACACCTCCATCATGACGGACAGCCAACACCCAGGCGTGCCTTCCCCTTCGCTCTCTTCAAATGCTCACCACAATGGCAGGATTGGGAGGGCGGTGTCCAAAAGTCCCATGACCCCTGATCAAAATGGTAGTCTGGATCCAGGACCAGGACCCCGCAGTCCCAGTAAAGTCAGCAGCAGGACGCTGACCTCCACCTCACCCCTGAGGACCCTCAGGACTCTCGAAGGCCTTGTGAGTCCAGCAGGTCCCAGTCCTGAAGGCAGCACCGTCAGACCTCGGGGACAGAGCCTTAGCTCTGCACTCAGCTCCAGAATGAGAATCACGACCCCCAGAAGCAAGGTAACTCTCGCCTGCAGTGAAAGACACACCTGAGCTGGTCCAACAAGTCCAGGAGAGACAGGAGCTCCCAGGTGGAGCCAAATCTGAAGGGAGGTGTTGATCAGTCTTTGGGTAGCTTTGATCAGACAGAGGTCTGATGAGACGCGTTAGAACCTAAAAATCTGGATGGACCACATGCGTGGTCAGAGTTACCTCACATGTGATTTTTCATAACAGCCTGAATAATTAAAGAGAGGTCACAGGTTCAGGGGAGACCCCGATGAATGGATCAAAAAACCTTTTAGCCGTAGCTTATAAAGAATCATCACCTGTCTGAGGTGAAGTTCTGCACCTGTGATGAACTCCAATCAAAGACATCTACAGACAGTCAGAAGCAATACGCTGACATAAGCTGCCTCAGACTCTGGTCTCAGTGTGGTGCAGACTCTTCTGGTCTGTAGTAGTGATGGGATTTCCAGCTCTTTTTAGAGAACCGGCTCTTTCGGCTCAGCTCTTCAGGTTGTTTTGTTGCTTTAATTAATTTATTATTAACAACAATATAAAGTTATGCACAAAAGGAATTACTAATGTAAAAAAAAACATGGTTTTATTTATATACGTTTATATATAAATATATACGGTGGCCCCTAGAGACAAAGCAAAGCAAAGACAAAGCAGTTAAAAAAAAAGCGCCCCTCCGACAGCCAAACCCATCTGTTCTCTGATTGGATTGTTACATTTGTGATTGACATGACATTGACCAATCAAATGAAAGGAAGAAAAATAGGGTCAAAATTTGTACTTGTAACTTGCAGGGTTTTTTTGGCTAAGTCCACACACAAATCTTTTTTACGCACACACAAATTCTTTTTACACATACAAAACTGATTTACAAGTACAAAATATTTATGACCACATTTTGAGCCCATATGTCTCTCCCTCCCGCTCTGTTCCTTTGCTACTGCGAGTGTAACTACCGCCCCTCCCCCCTCTGCTCAGCGCAAAGCACAAGGCTCGCGTGCGGAGTGAAGCGGAAAAAAGTGCGAGAGGGTGAGAGAAAGAAAAAAAACCCCAACGACTCCCAACAAGGAGCCGGCTCGCGTCATTCACTTCAAAGACCCGACTCTAAGAGCCGTTTTGTTCGCGACCGACACATCACTAGTCTGTAGTATTTGACAAACATTGGTGTGAAACTGCAGATCAAAGTGTCTGTGAAGGTTCTCAGTCATCCAGGTCATCGTAGTCAAAGGAATTTGCAAAGAAAAGCGTCTGGACTTCTTTGAGTTGCTTGAAGACGTTTCACCTCTCATCCGAGAAGCTTCTTCAGTTCTAAGGTCAAATGGCCGAGAGTCCCAGATTTAAACCCAGTGGGAGTATCCCCCCAAAGAGGGACAAAGGACCCCCTGGTGATCCTCTAATCACATGAGCCAAGGTGTGAGAAAGCGGGTGTGGTACCTAATCAGCCAGGGTTTCGGGTGAGCTCATTGTGAAACCTGGCCCCACCTTGTCATGTGAATTCCTGAGGTCAGATGGCCCAGGATGTGAGTGGGCGTTAAGTCTTCAAGCAACTCAAAGAAGTCCAGACACTTTTCTTTGCAAATTCCTTTGACTGCAGATCAAAGTGAAAACTCAACATGCAGCAAAGCGTTTTGGTGATTTTGGAAAGAGCGGTGAGGACAGATGGTGACATCGTGGTGTTCAGATGCTGTCACATAAAGTGTGTTGGAACTCAAACCTTTAACTCAGACTACTGTTAACCACTTGTAACACCTGTGTTGTTGCTGCAGCGTAGGAGCAGCCAGCAGGGGGAGCCAGAGGCCCTGTTGGACCTGATCCTGGAGTCTCAGTGTAAGAGGCTGGACGACCAGAGAGCCAGCGTCAGCCTGCTGCCTGATCCAGAACCAGCTGCTCTTTGCGGGGCCTGCAGTCCAGATCAGCCCCCTGTGCCCAGCCTGGACTTCTACTACATGCTCATACACTACCAGGTCTGTATCTTTACTGGGCTAACTGTTAACTAAAGATTGGACACACTGGTGTGGTTGGTTGGTGTGGTTTTTACAACACCAGGAGTATCAATGCTCCTGACCAATCAGATTCTTGTGATGTCATAGCATTGCGAAGACAGAAATATTAGAAATGCTTTTCTTACCTCTAATTTTAAAAACAGAGACCTCCCCAAGTTAGTATTGTGCTTGACTAAAGCAAAGAGAAAAAGTAAATAATAAAGCCTTTGGGTTACTTTTGGTTTAGGGTTAGCAGCTGTTAGCAACAGATCCTTTGAGTCCTGTAAGCTGCGAGCTGAGGCTTCCTAGACTGGATTTGTTTAGTCTGGGAGATCATACAGATCCCTGATTGAAGGCCAAGTCCGCACCTCAAAGCAGACTTGATGTGCTCTTTAAAACATTCCTGAACCGGTTTAGCAGTGTGCCTTATCCTGTTGAAGGGCCACAACCATCAGGGAGCACCATTTCTCTGAAAGGGTGGACACGGCCTGTAACAATGCTTAGGTAGGCCTGTCACAGTAACATCCACATGGATGCAGAACACAACTTTTCCCAGCTGAACATCACCCAAAGCATCGTGCCACCTCCTCGGCTCATCTTCTTCCAATCTGGCCTTCTGGTTCCAGGTGTTCCCCAGGTAAGCAGTACACATGCACCTGGGCATCCACATGATGTGTATGCTGACACCTTTCTATCAGAATGGGCCGCCCGGGCCAGCCTTCAGTGAACCTTGTTTGGCGTGTCGTTGGTTCTTTGATAGGTTACTGAGCCCTGCAGACCAGGAACAACCAAAGGGCTGCAGGTTTGGAGACACTCTGACCCAAACTGTCAAACACATCCAAATCCTCTTGTGCATTTTTCCTTCTTTTAACATCACGTCTGAGGACGAAATGTACACCTGCTCCCTGATATATCCCACCCACTAACAGGTGGTATGTATTCACTTCACCTGTCAGTGGTCAGAATGTTAGCCCTGTTTGATGTATCCGACCAGTTTCACTCTAGTTCACTCTGATCTATGAGCAATATGATAGTGCAGCTCAAATCGCACCTGCATGTGTATGAATGAATAGCAAGAAAAATTAGTGGGTACCTCACTATCTGTACACCTTGTTTTAACATTAATCAGTAAAGGTGACGTGGGCAGGACTTGATTTTAGCATTTTCAGTCAAATCTACACTTGTTCTGTCTCAGCTTTACCTGAAGGATGAAAGAGAAGCTCATCAGAACATATGATGATGCGATGGGGATAAAAAGATCCATTCTTGTAGTGTTACATTAGCTACCAGACGGGTAGTGAGCTTCTGTCTGTGTCTGCATTTGGGTCCACTCCCACTTACTGACCTCCAGACCCCCTTGACAAGATGGCTCTCTGTAAGGTCCAAACAAGCACTTTCTGTCAATATGTCACAACAGTGCGACTGGCCAGGGATGGTCCTGGATCAACACTGATCTTGTCATCAGGAACAGGATAGTGTAGAACAGCCCTCACCTGTCTCTCTGTCTGCAGTCTGACAGGATGGAGGACCAGAGGTGTTCCCTCCCAGACCTGGATGACGTGCTCAGTCCGGTTCCTGATGGTCAGGAGGACTTCTTCTCTTTGGTCCAGAGAGTCCAGTCCAGGAGGATGAATGAGCAGCGAGCTTCACTGCTGCTGAGGAACAGTGAGGAGGACCCGGACGCACAATCTGCTAGCTCCTCCCTCCATCATCATCATCATCATCATCATCACTGATGAAGCCCCGAGTCTGATTGGGTGGAGCGACTGAATTCTAGTTCCCTTGAAGGAGTAGCATTTGTTGTTGAGTGTGGCTCTGGCTCCTCAGACTGAAACCAGGACCGCAGTGATCCTGGACTCGGGCCCATGAAGGTTTTAGTCTGCGTGTAGGACAAACTGCTGTCAGAAATAATCTTAATTTTTACTAACACACCTGTAACACATGTCACATGACCAGGAATCACAGGTTGGTTTCTGTACGAAAGAAGAAAAAAATGCTCTGAGGTTTGATTTGATGTTTGGAAGTTTGTTTCAATCAAACTTAGGGCTGCAAACACTTCTGTGCGGATGACCCTGGGTAAGTGGGGCTGTGTGGGTGGGGCAAACCCATATTTATCCCACACAGCGCCCACAGCATATTTGCCCTTCAAGGCTAGTGGGGATGCCGGTGTGGGCTTTCCCACAGGAAACCCACATTAGTGGCCAAGAGAGGCGTGTTTGGTGGGGCAAGCTGAGGTTTAACTGCATTAGAAGGTGAACATGGGCATCCCTGTGATGCTGGAGTAGGGAGGGTGTAGGTCGTGGGTGTGGGTGTGAGGTCTGAGGTGTGAGGCGTGAAGCACGCGTGTTGGTGTGAGGGGCAAATGTAGTGATGGTTAACAAGAACCCTTGGGGGCGCAGGACACGACTCATTAAGTCATGTGACTGGCGCGGGGGAGGGGGGGGGGGGCATTCTGGTAGATGTAGTGAAGTTTAGTAACCGATACTTTCAGCTTTAAAAGGACAAAGCCTTAATGAGGTCATCATATCCATCAGCTGTTGCTCCTCCCACCACAATGCTGTACAGGAAACAGCTGTTTACTTCCTGTTTGTTCTGTGGTCCCTAACTCAAACTAACAAGGTGACTGAATGCAGACCAGCCGACGATGCACTTACTGACTGCATGATAAACACTCTGTATGTAAACGTCACCCCTGGACCTGTGAACCTGTGACCTGATCTGTGTCCTGTTTCACCTGTACTCACCTGAGTCTGTAGTAACTGCAGAAATGTGACCTTTAACCTCGTGGTGCTGATTTAAATAATCTCTCTAACAAACATCTCAGCTTGTATTTCACTGTCAAACTTTATTCAAACATGCGGCTCACAGACGCGATGTCAGGCTCTCCCACCTGTAAACACCTGACATGTTTACCAACCACAGGCGTCGATCTGGAGCTGAAGCCTCTCTGTGACCTCTGACCTCTGTAAGCTGGAAAAGTCTGATCGTAAAGAGAAATGTTTCATCAGGTGTGATCCTCCTCCTTGTTGCCTGGTAACAGCTTTCTCACCCTCCCAGTCACTCATAAAAGCAAAGCTGGTTCAAATCTGACCAGAGATTTCACATTTCAGTCATCTGACTGCAGACAAACGAAGCCGCCTCCTGTTGTTGCTTGGAGGCCACCTTTGATCAGGACCAAACATGTCCTGATCCAGAATAATCGGATTTGTTCGGAGTGGTGCGATAGCAACATAGATTTCAATTCAATTAAATTCAATGTTCGCGCCAAATCACAACATCAGTCACCTCAAGGCGCTTTATATTGTACAGTAGATCGTACAGTAATAGATACAGAGAAAAACCCAACAATCATATGACCCCCTATGAGCAAGCACTTTGGCGACAGTGGGAAGGAAAAACTCCCTTTTAACAGGAAGAAACCTCTGGCAGAACCAGGCTCAAAGGAGGGGCGGGGCCATCTGCTGTGATTGGTTGGGGTGAGAGAAGGAAAACAGGATAAAGACATGCTGTGGAAGAGAGACAGAGATTAATAACAGATATGATTCGATGCAGAGAGGTCTATTAACACATAGTGAGTGAGAAAGGTGACTGGAAAGGAAAAACTCAATGCATCATGGGAATCCCCCAGCAGCCTACGTCTATTGCAGCATAACTAAGGGAGGATTCAGGGTCACCTGGTCCAGCCCTAACTATATGCTTTAGCAAAAAGGAAAGTTTGAAGCCTAATCTTGAAAGTAGAGATAGTGTCTGTCTCCTGAATCCAAACTGGAAGCTGGTTCCACAGAAGAGGGGCCTGAAAACTGAAGGCTCTGCCTCCCATTCTACTTTTAAATACTCTAGGAACAACAAGTAGGCCTGCAGAGCGAGAGCGAAGTGCTCTAATAGGGCGATATGGTACTACAAGGTCATTAAGATAAGATGGGGCCTGATTATTTAGTATTATTTAGGCCTTAGTTTTCACCGGAGCTACAGTGTCCAGAGTCATACGTAGTGAGGAGGTAAAATTATTAACAAGATGTAGATCTGGACATCGTGATCATGAAACACATCCAGCTGCTGACAGGCTGAGACAGTCGACGCTATCGTCAAAGATGAATAATATAAAAATAATAATAATAAAACAAACACACTGTTGTGTCCTTTGAGCTTTTTAAAAGACGTTTTGATAAATGCGTTGTTTTAGTAACTCAGAAATAAACTGGTTGTTCCAGCACAGTTTTTTTTTCTCTGCAGGTTATTTTAAGACTCTGATGAGCTCCAAGTGTCAAAACAACAAATGTGTTTCATGCTGAAATAAACTTACTCACAGCCTGCTGCAAACTCATTATTCCACCCCTTTTGCATCCTTCGCTCCCCCTCTAAAATCATGTCTATTCATTTTAAATCATAAAGTCACTCTGCTCAGGAAGGTTCCTCGCTGAGAGACGTGAGCTGGAAGAACGGAAGAATGCTAAGAAAAGGAGCTTCAATACTTGCTTTATTGCTCCCTTCCCTTAGCAAAGGAGAAGCTAGATCGTCCTTCATGAAAGGGGGAGCAGAAAACGCTGTCCCATAATTCATAACGACCGACCAGCGACCATTGACATAGTGAACAAAGTGGAGCAGATCGTGTAAATGTTCCTGTTTGCATTTCATCCTAATCTGCTGTTTTATGAGCAGCTGTTAAAGTCACAGCTGGATGCTGAGCGAATAAAAACTACTTCCTGTTGAAATATGTCTGTTAAGGTTCAAAATCATCCAGGTCTTCGTAGTCTAAGGAGGTTGGAAAGAAAAGTGTCTGGAGTTCTTTAAGTTGCTTGAAGATGTTTCACCTCTCATCCGAGAAGCTTCTTCAGTTCTAGAGTCACATTGTGGAGAGTCCCAGATTTAAGCCCTGTGGGAGTATCCCCCCCAAAGAGGGACAAAGGACCCCCTCTTTATCCTCTACCTAATCACATGAGCCAAGGTGTGAAAACAGGTGTAGGTCACAATAAGCCAAGGCTTTGGGTGAGCTCATTGTGAAACCTAGCCCCACCCTATCATGTGATTTCCTAAGGTCAGATGGCCCAAGATGTGAGTGGGCGTTAAGGCGTCTGGGAAGGATCTCAACACTGGATTATAGATGGCAGACAGTTGGTGTCGTAAACCCCGCCTCTGTTCAAAGATGGTCGTTCACAGTGGACATAAATGGCCTCTTTCACTCCTCTTTCAAACCATCTGTCCTCTCTGTCCAAAATGTGAACATTCGCATCCTTGAAAGAGTGACCTTTGACCTGTAGATGGAGGCGGCTCTTCTATGTTGTGCCATGAGTTCATGAAGTGGCTATTTGGTCTCTCCAATGAGGTCGCGCCCAGACCTCTACATTGGAGAGACCAAACATACTGTTTGTTATAAGTTTTCGGAAAGTGACAGTGAGACAGGTTAGAGGCAAGGAAGTTCTACTAAAGAAGTTTGGGAATCATATTCCCCGAGTACTGTTTGAGAAGTTAGGCGTGTAGTTTTTTTTTTCTTAGATGCGATTCTAGTTTTACAAACATCCCAATTAAGCTATCCACTTTTTCATCGGCAGGTCCTCATACATTGGAAACTGCTGTGTAATCTTAATTTTACTCACTGTATCACAGTATAACAAGGAGTGGATGGACAGAGGTCAGTGTTACTCCTGGGGGATATTAATGGCTTTCATTTCGTCAGATGAAAAATTCACATTTGGCGCTTTTGACACTTTAATCTCTGACTAAATCAGTCTCCAGCTCTGTTTCACATGTATTCAGAGGAACTTGATGAATCACACCCACATTGCTAAACCACTGGTTTAGTTAGTAAACTCTAATGTGCCCTTTGCTTTTGTTTGATTTTAGTTTTTCTATATTTATATTTTTATGGAAGCGCACATGTTGGAGCCCCTGCTCCTATCGGCTCTTCTTCGTGCACCAATAGAAAACATAAAGCCTCAACCGAATCCGGAAACTCAGTCAGAGGGACCGCGTCACTTCCTCCACTGAGCTTGTCCATCACTGCGCATGCGCGGCTGCAACACAGGACGTAAACAAGTAGCGCGAGTTCCGCCGTCCGCGTGCATCCGCCAAATAGCGCGGGTCGGCGAGAATCAAAGTTTAACGGCTGGAAGAGCGCGAGAAAGATCGATCACACCTGATCAGGTAGGAGCACTTCCGTTTTTTTAAGGTTAGCGTTAAATTGAACTCGCCCTGACCTCTGACCCTCAGTGTGACCGGTTCGGTTTTTACAGAAGGCGTTCGGTAAGAGCTCTTTAGTGACGTCACAGAGGAGCGCCAGGTTGGTTTCAGCGGCGACCTCACGATGGAGCTCGAGCTCGTCTTTTGTCTGAGGCGGGTTGACCCCTGACCCCGCTGTCGTAGTCTCCTCTCAGGTAGACGGCAGCTGATCAGCTGATCGTGTGCCACGTGCTGCTGGGATCGTTACTCCTGATTGATCCTTTCGTCACACCTGAGCCGACCCCGGACACGGAGTTTAGGAAGAACGCTAAACAAACAAACAACCTTTATTTGTCACATACACAATTATACAGGGTACAACATGTAGTGAAATTCTTGCGTCCGAGCTGCAGACGTAGCCGCGCTATTCCCGCTCCTCCTCCTTTGAACAGCAGGCCACTCTTCTCTTTTCCTCACTGGGGTCAAGGAAAAGAGGTTAGGGGAGAGGAGATGGTTTTGGAAGATGCCCGAGGAGGAATGCTGAGGGGCTCTTGGTTGTGGGAGGAGTTACCTACAGGTTGAGTGCTGAGGGAACCAGCTGAGAAGTTGTTTCCTCTGGACAGTGGACAGGAGACAAGGAGGCTTGATGGAGAAATGAGGAAGTATAGGAAAGCATTCAAAGGAAGAATAGTAGGAGTTGCAGAGGTGAAGGAGTACAGTGAGGAAAATAGAGAGCTGTGTGGTTACTCTCAGAGGAAATGATGTCACAGCTGAATAAAAGCACCCTGAATCCTCTCAGTGAGCCGTGGTTGTGAATCGACAACACACGTCACAGATGGAACCGTTCACACTGAGCTGCACTTTGGTGTGGATGACGTGCCAAAGGCTGTAACTGCTGCAGTGTGCACGCTGTGTCGTTCTGTGGTGCATTATGGGTAATCTCCGTCTCTCACTGAGCGCGCTCCTCTGACTGGCCAGCTCGGACAACATCCACCTGTCTGACGCCACCTTAAACCAGCTGAAGGGCTCTAGATGTGTCCTGGCTGTCGGTTGGAGCTGATTGAGTCTTTCCGGGTGGAAGCCACAGGTGGGGGCCGTCCTCGGGCGCCGTGGTGGTGATACGTGAAGCTCTGACTCGTTATCGCGTTTTCTGCCGATCGATAATGTTTCTGATCGCTGTTACGGCCTGACGACTTGCGCACATGCTCGCTAATGAAGTCACATGATCTGAAGTCAGACCGACTGAACCAATCAGACACACTCGCCGGACTGACAGACGAGCTTCTCTTCCTGGGGTGAGGAGATGATATCACAGGTGAAGCACACCTGGTCGCTGTCACACGTGAGCGTGGACACTTTCATAATGAATGATGGCTGGGGCGCTCCGAGACACACAGGTGATGTTGGAGCCGTTTCAAAATGTGTTGTCTGAGCGGCGACACCTGTTGTTCAGGAGAATACTGCAGCGGCTTCCTGCGCCCTGGCAGCGGGCGTAAAGCGAAGCAACCGGGTACACCGCCCCCACTGAAGCCTCGCCTGTGCCACATCACAGGCGGTCAGCTCACACCTGTGTCCTGTTTATTTGTCCTGATCAGCCACACCTGACCTGACCACCTTCTCCTTCTTCTGCAGCTTCTGTCATAAACTGACCTGCAGCATCAAGCCATCGCCTCCTCCTGCTGCTCCTCCCATCATGACACCTCCATCATCCCGTGAGAAGAAGAGGAGGCGCGCAGAGGGCGAGGAGTGTCCTGCTCCCATCAACATCGACACTCCTGAGAGAGGAGAGAAGGAGGAGGAGGAACTGTTCAGTCCTCCTGCTGAAGAGGGACGGGTGAGCAGGAAGGAGAAGAAAAAGAAGAGACAAGAGGAGGATGAGGTGTTCAGCTCGCCTGCTGAAGATGGACAGGTAAACGGGGAGGAGGAGGAGGAAAATAGCAAGGGGGGGAAGAAGAAGAAGAAGAAGAAGAAGAAGAAGAAAAATAAAAATAAGAGAAGAGCGGAGGAAGAGGAGGTGTTCAGTTCTGCTTTTTCTTCTGCTGAAGATGCACATGTGAACGGGGAGGAGGAGGAGAAAGAGCAGAGGGGGAACAAACAGGAGGAAACCAGCGAGGCAGAGAAGAAGACAGAGGAGGAACTGGGTCCCTCTTCTCCTGGTCTGGGTGAACAGCTGAGCAGGAAGGAGAAGAAGAAAAAGAAGAAGAGGAGAGAAGAGAAGGAGGAAGAACTGTTGGCTCCTTCCTCGCCTCCAACTGGGGATGAAAAGGTGAGCAGGGAGAAGAAAAGGAAGAAAAAACAGGAGGACAAAGAGCCAGAGAGGAGAGAGGAGGAAAAGGAGGTGTTCTGTTCTCCTGCTGAAGATGGACAGGTGGGCAGAAAAGAGGAGAAGAGCAGCGAGGGAGGAAAGAAGAAAAAGAAAGCGGAAGTGACATCACAGGAAAGGGAGCCTTACAGCGAGACTAAACAAAAGAAGAAGAGGGCGCGCATGGCGAGTGTAACCACAGCAACAGCCAATACACATGTGTCGGTTCAAACAGTCAAGAACAGGTTGAAGGAGGAGAGGAAAAGTGAGAGTGTGCAGGAAGTGACATCATGTAATGGAGAGAAGGGAACAAAGAATGTAAATCCTGCGAAGAGGCAGAGAGGCGCAGCGGGGGGTCGCGGGGAGGAGGCGGAGGAGAAGAAGAAGAGGAGAACGGAGGTGGCAGCCAATCCTGAAGAGTGAGTTCATAAAGTTCATGTTAACGAAATGTCAGTGAATGCAGCACAGAAACATCAGAGACGTGAACAAAGCTGCGGCAGCCGTGACACGCACCTTAACACCTGCGACTCCGCACGCTCAGACATGAAGCAGCGTGGACGCAAAGCTTCTCACGTGGCGTCCATCTTTGTTGTCTCTGCTTTTATGATGAAATGATGATGTCAGCTGATGATGTCATGTGCTTCAGGTTTGACCACAAGTTGTTGGAGGAACTTCAGGAATTTGTTCCTGATGTGAAGAAGAAATCTGCTGATCAGATCAACAAGCTGCTGCGGTATGACTTGGCACGCTTCAAGGCCTTCAAAAAGAAAGGTAACGCCGCTGCAGACGGCCCCAGCAGGAAGGTACGAGCACTGCACACTAACCCTGTGAACACCTGTCTTCCTCCAGGTGTGTCTCTGCGGTGGGGGCGGTACTCTCAGCATGAGAACCAGCAAATCGAACAGAACGTGGCCGACTTCTTGGCTCTGACGGGCATCAGCTCAGCGGAGCAGCTTCTGTTTCCTCACAGGTTCAAAGAGCAGGAGCTGGAGATCAGGAGGCTGAAAGCACAGCATCACTTCCTGGAGAACATCGGTACGTAACCAGTGCAGAACGACGTCGGGTACACAGGGAGGGTAATTCACTTTTATTTATACAGCGCCTAATCGTAACAACACAATCGTGAAGAGAAATGTCACTTCCTGTGTTGGAGGCTTGAATAAAGTTTCATCAGGTGTGATCCTCCTCCTTGTTGCCTGGTAACAGCTTTCTCACCCTCCCAGTCACTCATAAAAGCAAAGGTGGTTCAAATCTGACCAGAGATTTCACATTTCAGTCATCTGACTGCAGACAAACGAAACCGCCTCCTGTTGTTGCTTGGAGGCCACCTTTGATCAGGACCAAACATGTCCTGATCCAGAATAATCGGATTTGTTCGGAGTGGTGCGACAGCAACATAGATTTCAATTCAATTAAATTCAATGTTCGCGCCAAATCACAACATCAGTCACCTCAAGGTGCTTTATATTGTACAGTAGATCGTACAATAATAGATACAGAGAAAAACCCAACAATCATATGACCCCCTATGAGCAAGCACTTTGGCGACAGTGGGAAGGAAAAACTCCCTTTTAACAGGAAGAAACCTCTGGCAGAACCAGGCTCAGGGAGGGGCGGGGCCATCTGCTGTGATTGGTTGGGGTGAGAGAAGGAAGACAGGATAAAGACATGCTGTGGAAGAGAGACAGAGATTAATAACAGATATGATTCAGTGCAGAGAGGTCTATTAACACATAGTGAGTGAAGAAAAAACACCCAGTGCATCATGGGAATCCCCCAGCAGCCTACGTCTATTGCAGCATAACTAAGGGAGGATTCAGGGTCACCTGGTCCAGCCCTAACTATATGCTTTAGCAAAAAGGAAAGTTTGAAGCCTAATCTTGAAAGTAGAGATAGTGTCTGTCTCCTGAATCCAAACTGGAAGCTGGTTCCACAGAAGAGGGGCCTGAAAACTGAAGGCTCTGCCTTCCATTCTACTTTTAAATACTCTAGGAACAGCAAGTAAGCCTGCAGAGTGAGAGCGAAGTGCTCTAATAGGGTGATATGGTACTACAAGGTCATTAAGATAAGATGGGGCCTGATTATTTAAGACCTTGTATGTGAGGAGCAGGATTTTGAATTCAATTCTGGATTTAACAGGAAGCCAATGAAGGGAAGCCAAAACAGGAGAAATCTGCTCTCTCTTTCTAGTCCCTGTCAGGACTCTTGCTGCAGCATTTTGGATCAGCTGAAGACTTTTCAGCGAGTTTTTAGGACATCCTGATAATAAAGAATTACAGTAGTCCAGCCTGGAAGTAATAAATGCATGAACTAGTTTTTCAGCATCACTCTGAGACAGGATATTTCTAATTTTAGAGATGTTGCACAAATGGAAGAAAGCAGTCTTACATATTTGTTTAATATGTGCGTTGAAGGACATGTCCTGGTCAAAAATGACTCCAAGGTTCCTCACAGCATTACTGGAGGCCAAGGTAATGCCATCCAGAGTAAGAATCTGCTTAGATACCATATTTCTAAGATTTTCAGGGGCGAGTACAATAACCTCAGTTTGATCTGAATTAAGAAGCAGAAAGTTAGCGACCATCCAGGTCTTTATGTCTTTAAGACATTCCTGCAGTTTAACTCATTGGTCTGTGATACCTGGCTTCATGGACAGATAGAGCTGCGTGTCGTCTGCATAGCAGTGAAAATGTATACCGTATTTTCACGACCATAAGACGCACTGTAATAAAAGGCGCAGTCTCAGTTATGTGTGCCATTACTGTATTTAACACACACGTAAGGCGCACCTGATTATAGGGCGCGGGTTTTATATACAATCTACGCCCACACTTCCCCCTTTAATGTTCTCATGGTGTCCTCTACTACGTCCGCCTTACAACAACAACAACACACACAAGCATACAAGTGTGCGTATTTAAAAATAGAGCAGGAGCAAAACTGAGTTTCACATTTTTATTACCGGTAATCGTCATCAATCAAACCCATCGTCCTCATCCTCTGTGTCTGAATTGAACAGCTGTGCTAAATCTCCACCAAACATGCCAGGTTCACTTTCTTCACTGTCAGAGTCACTTTCCGTGCCGTGTGGCTCCTCGGAAATGATGTCGGCTTTTGCGAAAGCTTGAACAACAGTGCCAGCAGACATGTTAGCCCAAGCATCTACAATCCATTCGCAAATTGTGGCGTAACTTGCCCGGCGCTGCCTTCCACTCTTAGTGAAACTGTGGTCTTCATCGGTCATCCATCGCTCCCACGCCGCTCGCAGCCTTACTTTGAACGGGCGGTTCACACCGATGTCCAGCGGTTGGAGTTCCTTTGTCAGGCCTCCCGGAATGACAGCAAGCTCACAGTCCATTTGCTTCACTTGTTTTTTCACATCGGCTGTGAGATGGGCACGCATAGAGTCACAGATCAACAGTGATGGTGATGCATGGAAAAAACCACCTGGTCTCCTTACATACACCTCCCTCGGCCACTCTTTCATCATTTCCTCATCCATCCAGCCCTTTTCATTTGCCTTAATGATGACTGCTGCTGCAAAGTCTTTCTCTTGAAAATCACCATAGGCGGCAGTTTCTGTCCATTAGCATGACAGCCAAGCACAACGGTAAAAGAAGACTTTTCGTGCCCTGTTGTGCGTATCGCTACCATGCTGGTCCCCTTCTTCTCCACAGTGTGACTCACCGGGATGTTGAAAGTGAGCGGCACCTCGTCCATGTTAGTGATGTGGCTGGGCTGGATGTGTTTGTCTGCCATGTGTACTGCAGTAGGAGCGGAAGATGGCCAGCTTTTCATTATAATCCGCTGGAAGTTGCTGCGCTACCGTAGTCCTGGTCCAGATGGAAAAATGGCACCGTTTCATAAAACGAAAGCACCAAGACGGGCCTCCTTGGAAATGTTCAATTTTCATTTCTTCTGCTAGCGTTACTGCTTGTAGTCAAATGGTGACCGTCGAAATGCTTCTCCCACTCGTTCTTTGCTCGATGATCCACTGCTCGAGCCTCTGTCAGTGCGCCCCAGGGTGGCTGTGGCTACAACGTAGCTTGCCATCACCAGTGTGTGAATGTGTGCGTGAATGGGTGAATGACTGGATATGTAAAGCGCTTTGGGGTCCTTAGGGACCATAAAAGCGCTATATAAATACAGGCCATTTACCATTTCCTCCAACTCGGGCCACCTCGCCTTATGTCCGCGGAAACTCAGCTGTGTCTTCTTGACCTGTCGGAGCTTGTTTTCTAGCTTCCTCCATTTGCGAACCATCGATTCATTAATCATAAATTCTCTCGCGGCTGCTCGATTTCCATGTTCCTCCACGTAGCTGATGGCCTTCAGTTTAAACTGTGCTTCATAAGCGTGTCTCTTTGCCATTTTCAGGGTTGTTAAAACAACGATGTTCTGCATAACGCACATACCTGTTCTTTTATATACAATCAACGCCCACACTTCCCCCTTTAGCGTTCTCATGGTGTTCTCTACTACGTCCTCCTTACAACAACAACACACACAGGGCGCACTGCACTATAGGGCGCGCCACACTTTTTGAAGAAAATCTAAGACTTTTATGTGCGCCTTATGGTCGTGAAAATACGGTACTATGTCTTCTAATGATGCTGCCTAAGGGAAGCATGTATAATGTAAACAGAATTGGTCCTAGCACTGAACCCTGTGGAACTCCATAATTAAGTCTTGCTGTGATTTTTAAAATCAGTGATCCCAGTGTGACCTTTGACCTTCTTGTCTGTCTGCAGCTGAGGGGATTCCTCGGACATGTGATCAAGTTTACGTCAGAGCCAAGAAGATTTTTGATGAAAGGAATAACATGGGAAGGTCAGAGGTCACGTTGCATGTTCATGGGTTTATGTTTGACTCGTTAACCTGACGGTCACCTGACACAATGTGGGCGTGTTCATTCAGGTTTTCTGAGGATGAGCTATGCTCTCTCACAAAGTTGCAGAAGCTCCACGGCAACGACTGGAAGAGAATCTCAGAGAAGATGGACCGCAGCATCTACTCGCTGGAGAAACGCTTTAACACCATCGGTGAGCTTCCCTGTGACCCCCTAACCTCTGAACTCCACTGTGGTCGATCACAGACTGTACTTAGACGACTTGGTCAGATATCTTTAGTGACTTGTTTTAATTTTTTAAAGTAAGGGGACAAACGACCACCATGCTCTTATTTTGAAAGTCCACTTGTTGGGCTGATCTGGTTGCTGTCGTGGCGCCAAGTCAGACTCCTGCAGGTTTGTTCCAGCTGCTCGTTGTGACCTGACACAGAGCAGGTTATTGATCTGTAGAACAGATTTCTCTGCTCAGCCGTGAAAATGCTCACCTGTCTGTGCGCTCACGCCCAGCTCAGGGTCGCGGTACCTGGACTGCAGAGGAAGAGTCCCGCCTTTGGCAGGCTGTCAGGGCTCACCTGGAGACGCTGGTCCAGCAGAGCCCTGCAGGTCTGAGCAGAAACCAGCTGTGCAACAACCTGCCCTGGAAGAGGATCAGCGAGCAGGTGGAGACCCGGTCCTGGATCCAGTGTCGTCTCAAGTGGTCGGTGCTCCGCTTCTCACGTGAACCAGACCCGGTACATTCCACGCCAGCAGCAGATCCTCAGGTGTAACTCAGGTGTTGGTGTTTTCCAGGTTCTCCTTGCTGAAGTCTAAGCTGTCCTCAAAGGGAAGAGTGTTCAACCGAGGCGCCGAGGGGTACGCCGCAAAAATCCAGCTCATCAACACGTGAGTGACGCGAACCCGTCAGAGCATTCACTGAGCAGCCAATGAGAATGCAGGACAAACCTCCGGTCATGATGGTGGATGATGATGGATGATCACTGTGTGTGTGTTCAGGCTCTATAACATGCGTGTGGACGACGCAGCGGACATCGACTGGGACGAGGTGGCTGGAATCATCGGGTGAGGTCAAACTAGTATCAAGTACACAATAGACTGTACTACAGGCAGTATTGTGGTGTCACACCTGTGTGTGTGTGTGTGTTTCAGGACTGTGACACCAATGTGTGTTCAGAAGATGTTTTACAGGTTGAAGGTTTCCAGAGTTCCAAACTGGCCGAGTTTGTCGTACGCAGGTGAGCAGTTCGAGCTCGGTGTGTGTTCCACTTCCTGTTTGTGTCGCACTTTCAGATTAAACCTGAGTGTAGTTTCGATCATGTGGCCTGAGTGTCGGGTCAGATGACCTCACCTGTTGGTGTGCAGCGCGTTTCCGTCCACACAAACACGAGGGCACGCCGAATCTGTTCTCCAAAACCAAACCACACAAACGAGTCGAGTCATGTCGAGCATTGAAGAAACCTCCAACCGGAGCACACCTGAGACAGCCCGACCCCTCTGAAGTCTTCTTACCTGTTCGATCACCATGGTAACTAAACTGCTCACCTGGTCAGGAGCAGTTGAGCTGTAGTGCAGCTCAAACTGAGCGGCCAGACAGGCGATGAGCACCTCGGGTGTTACTCAGACTGGGGCTCAAACAAAGCCCCAGTGTGTGGTCCTTGCATTTAGTACACCCCTCAGATTTCCCAGTTTTCATTGAGTGCCTGAATGCAGCATGCAAGCTCTCAGGTTCAGTTGTTCAAACAGAATAATTCAGGTTTAAGTGTCGTGTTCAGGTGAGCCTGCAGTAATCTGTAATCGTCTGTCTCTCAGAGATCATCGACTTCCTGCAGAGCAGAGTCATCCCTGTCCTGGAGGAGAGACTGAAGAAGTGTGAGCCCAAGGAGGCGCAGGAGGAGGAGGAGAAGGAGAGACTTTATCAGCTCTCTGACATCTTCTCAGAGCTCAGTGACGACGTGGAGCTGGACAACAGCTGACCGGCAGCCAATCAACATGTGGTGTCCCCGTGGACAGACTTTATAAAAACACATTGAAATCGGGACAGGGAGTGGGTTAAAAAAGACTTTTTTATTTTGCAGGTGCCGATGCTTTGTAACATTGAATAAATTTGTTTTGGTACGTTGTGCGTTTGTTCTATCAGAAGCATTGCTCACACCGATAGTTCATAAATAATTAAGTTCATAAACACGTTCGAACATTATTCATCTGTGATTAGAGGAAGTCTGAAGCAGAGGATTGTGGGTAATGCAGCTCATCTGTCAGCAATGGCCCGTACGCCGCCGCCGGTCCTCTTCATGATGTTCGGCACAAACAGGAGTCCTGACGCACGCTCAATGGTTTCTATGGGAACCAGGAAACGCTCCAGAGGAACCTGCTCGCTGATAGGTTCGTTTGGTAACACGTATGAACGGAGCTCCACCCCCTTGCCGTCTGCCTGCTCCAGGATCAGCACCTGAGGGCACATGGGACAGGTGAACTTATCGCCAGCTGAAAGGCAAGAGTGCTGACATCATCCGGTGGGTGAGCCTCACCTTAAAGAAGTGTGTCGGCACGGCGATGTGGTTTCGTCCTATCACTTGATATCGAACGTAGAGTTTCCCATCAGCCTCTTGCCTGAAACAAGCACCTGACAATGTCATTCCCAAGCCCCTCCCTTCAGTCACCACAGAAGAATGGGCAGCAGGTTACCTGGGCAGGTAGAGTGGGCCAGTGCAGACGTAGACGTTGAGGTAGCGTTTGGTGAGGGAGCGGCAGAGTTTCTCCAGGTTGTTCCAGGTGTTCTGATTCAGGTGAGGGTTCTGCTCACAAACACCAGAGATCAATAGAATCAATCAGGTTATCAATACTCTGGATGAGCCTGTGCAGTAATACCTGCAGTCTGAATGCTTAAAACCAAGCCTGAGGATGCATCCAGGTAAAAAGTCTCACCTGTGGAGCCACGTTGCTCAGGTAGAACGTGTCGTCCATGGCTTTCTGGCTCCACTTGTGGTTGGCTGCCGCGGCCAGGTGACCCCTGTCGAACCCGCTCCCCTTGTAGTCGGCATTGGTCGCTCGGTGGAAAACATGAACGCTGCCAACAAATGAAAACAGACGTTACACGTTAAGAATTCAAATAACTTCACAGGTAGAGAAGAACGTCCTTCTTCACCCGTCGCCTCGTTAACACCTGTACGGACCACGATTTTCAAGTCACGCTGTCTCCGCGAGGAAAGTTGAGGTCACGGTGTTTAACTGCAGCTCTGCTCGCACAGTTTGATTTTTACAGTATCTCAATAGGAGCTGCAGAAAGGCAAGTCCAGCTCGCACCTCATGAGGGCCGGTTCTGGCCCACATGCCCTGTGTTTGACAGCCCTGTGGGAGAACACTGACATGAACTTTACCTGCCCTGTTCCTGTCGCACCTGTCATCCTCTTTGAACTCGCAGTACTTCCTGTCTGACAGGCCGCTCAGGGAGGCGGGGTTTAGCCGCTCTATTACCCAGGATGCAGTGCGCGTGCGAGCATCGTAGGAGGTGACATAGGATTCTCTGGTCTTGATGTTGCCCAGTGAGGGGAAGCCATACTTCATCACAGCTCCTGAGCTACCGGGGCTCACCTAGACACAGAGACATACTCAATCAGCCAATCGGGAACACAGAGACTCCTCCCACTAATTGATCAATAATCCAGAGTATATGAAAGTCTTCTTCCTGAGTGTTTTTATAGACTCACACACCTGAAGGAGCTGCTGCAGCATCGACATGAACAGCATGCAGCAGATGGTGTAAATGTTCTTTCTAACTGCATTTTGATATATTTATACTTTTATGAGCAGCTGTTAAAGTCACAACTGGAGCCTGAGTGAATAAAAACTACTTCATGTTGAGTTGCTGCTGCATGAAGCATGCCGTATGAGCCCAGTGATCATTAGTGATGTCCTTTGTTGTGTTACAGGCTTCATGTTTGCTTCAGGTCAGCTAGGATCAGTAATGATGGAGGAAATGCAGTCGCAGGGCGGAGGAAACGAGTTCCACAGCAGCCAGATAGAAGAACATACCATGGATTTCATTTTATTTACCTAGTGAGCCAAATGATTGTGACTTGACAGTCACAGGAGGATGTGCTGTTAGCAGTAGCTGTTTTTGATATGGGTGGCATTGGCAAAAAAAAAAAAAGTTGCTCGTACTGCCCCGACATCATGCCTGCGCATTTTGGGGATGCCATAGGCACCGATCAGTGTTCTTACGGCCATTTGCTGGGAGTAAGGGCGCCCTCCGTTTGCGAGGTGCTTGCGGCACAGGGAGGAGAGGGCGGGGCGGCGGAGGATTCTTTGGATGGCAGGAGCAGCATCTAATAACCAACTCGCAAAATAAAACAATATAAAAACAAACCCGAAAACACCAGACATTATGATACAGTCTTAAAATCTGCACCAATATTTTTTCGAAATTCTATACGTGAGAAGTGAGCGCGAGAGCCCTCGGTGCGCCTGCTCGCTGCTGTGCTGAAGTCAAAGTAAACTTTATTGTCAGCTCCGCTATATACAGTTCAATTCAATACAATGTTATTTATATAGCGCCAAATCACAACAAAAGTCGCCTCAAGGCGCTTTATATTGTACAGTAGATCGTACAATAATACATACAGAGAAAAACCCAACAATCATATGACCCCCTATGAGCAAGCACTTTGGCGACAGTGGGAAGGAAAAACTCCCTTTTAACAGGAAGAAACCTCCGGCAGAACCAGACTCAGGGAGGGGCGGGGCCATCTGCTGTGATTGGTTGGGGTGAGAGAAGGAAGACAGGATAAAGACATGCTGCGGAAGAGAGACAGAGATTAATAACAGATATGATTCAGTGCAGAGAGGTCTGTTAACACATAGTGAGTGAAGAAGAAACACCCAGTGCATCATGGGGATCCCCGGCAGCCTACACCTATTGCAGCATAACTAAGGGAGGATTCAGGGACACCTGGTCCAGCCCTAACTATATGCTTTAGCAAAAAGGAAAGTTTGAAGCCTAATCTTGAAAGTAGAGATAGTGTCTGTCTCCTGAATCCAAACTGGAAGCTGGTTCCACAGAAGAGGGGCCTGAAAACTGAAGGCTCTGCCTCCCATTCTACTTTTAAATACTCTAGGAACAACAAGTAGGCCTGCAGTGTGAGAGCGAAGTGCTCTAATAGGGTGATATGGTACTACAAGGTCATTAAGATAAGATGGGGCCTGATTATTTAAGACCTTGTATGTGAGGAGCAGGATTTTGAATTCAATTCTGGATTTAACAGGAAGCCAATGAAGGGAAGCCAAAACAGGAGAAATCTGCTCTCTCTTTCTAGTCCCTGTCAGGACTCTTGCTGCAGCATTTTGGATTAGCTGAAGGCTTTTCAGGGAGTTTTTAGGACATCCTGATAATAATGAATTACAGTAGTCCAGCCTGGAAGTAATAAATGCATGAACTAGTTTTTCAGCATCACTCTGAGACAGGATATTTCTAATTTTAGAGATGTTGCACAAATGGAAGAAAGCAGTCTTACATATTTGTTTAATATGTGCATTGAAGGACATGTCCTGGTCAAAAATGACTCCAAGGTTCCTCACAGTGTTACTGGAGGCCAAGGTAATGCCATCCAGAGTAAGAATCTGCTTAGATACCATATTTCTAAGATTTTCAGGGCCGAGTACAATAACCTCAGTTTGATCTGAATTAAGAAGCAGAAAGTTAGCGGCCATCCAGGTCTTTATGTCTTTAAGACATTCCTGCAGTTCAACTAATTGGTGTGTGTTACCTGGCTTCATGGATAGATAGAGCTGCGTGTCATCTGCATAGCAGTGAAAATTTATGCTATGTCTTCTAATGATGCTGCCTAAGGGAAGCATGTATAATGTAAACAGAATTGGTCCTAGCACTGAACCCTGTGGAACACCATAATTGACCTCAGTGTGTGAAGAGGACTCTCCATTTACATGTACAAATTGGAGTCTATTAGATAGATATGATACAAACCACTGCAGTGCAGTACCTGTAATACCTACAGCATGTTCTAATCGCTCTAATAGGATATTATGGTCAACAGTATCGAACGCTGCACTGAGGTCTAGCAGGACAAGCACAGAGATGAGTCCACTGTCAGAGGCCATAAGATCATTTGTAACCTTCACTAAAGCTGTTTCTGTGCTGTGATGAGCTCTGAAACCTGACTGAAACGCTTCAAATAAGCCATTCCTCTGCAGATGATCTGTTAGCTGTTTGACAACTACTCTTTCAAGGATGTTTGATATGAAAGGAAGGTTGGAGATTGGCCTATAATTAGCTAAGACAGCTGGGTCTAGAGATGCTTTTTAAGTAAAGGTTTAACTACAGCCAGCTTGAAGGCCTGTGGTACATAGCTGATTATTAGAGATAGGTTGATCAGATTTAAGATTGAAGCATTAATTAATGGCAGGACTTCTTTGAGCAGTTTTGTAGGAATGGGGTCTAAAAGACACGTTGATGGTTTGGAGGAAGTAATTATTGAAGTTAACTCAGAAAGATCAAATGGAGAAAAAGAGTCTAACTTAACATCGATGGTACTAAAAGTAGCTGTAGATAATATTACATCTGTGGGATGATTATTGGTAATTTTTTCTCTAATGATAAAAATTTTATTTGTGAAGAAGTTCATGAAGTCATTACTAGTTAACGTTAAAGGGATGGTTGGCTCAGTAGAGCTCTGACTGTTTGTCAGCCTGGCTACAGTGCTGAAGAGAAACCTGGGGTTGTTCTTATTTTCTTCAATCAGTGATGAATAGTAAGATGTTCTGGCTTTGCGGAGGGCTTTCTTATAAAGCAACAAACTATTTCTCCAGGCTAAATGATGATCCTCTAAATTTGTGACACGCCATTTCCTCTCCAGCTTACGAGTTATCTGCTTTAGGCTACGTGTTTGAGAATTATACCACGGAGTCAGGGACTTCTGATTTGAGGCCTTAGTTTTCACCGGAGCTACAGTATCCAGAGTCGTACGTAGTGAGGAGGTAAAATTATTAACAAGATAATCGACCTCTGTTTTCAGGAAACACTGTTAAATGTTCAGTTTCTATGCCATATGTTAAAACAAGATCTAGAGTGTGATTAAAGTGGTGGGTGGGTTCTTTTACATTTTGAGAGAAGCCAATTGAGTCTAATAACAGATTAAATGCCATGTTGAGGCTGTCATTTTTAGCATCTACATGGATGTTAAAATCACCCACAATAATTATTTTATCTGAGCTGAGCACTAAATCAGATAAAAAGTCTGAGAAATCAGAGAGAAACTCTGTGTAAGGCCCAGGTGGACGATAGATGATAACAAGTAAGACTGGTTTCTGAGTTTTACAGCTGGGGTGGACGAGGCTAAGCATCAGGCTTTCAAATGAATTAAAAGTCTGTCTTGGTCTTTCGTTAATTAATAGGCTGGTGTGAAAAATTGCTGCCACACCGCCCCTCGGCCTGTGCTTCGAGATTTCTGGTAGTTAGAATGACTCGGGGGTGTTGATTCATTTAAACTAACATACTCATCCTGCTGCAACCAGGTTTCTGTAAGGCAGAGTAAATCGATTTGTTGATCAATTATTAAGTCATGTACTAACAGAGACTTGGAGGAGAGAGACCTAATATTTAATAATCCACATTTGATTTTGATATACCTTTATACCTTTATTAGTCCCACAAGGGGGAAATTTCATAAGGCTGCCGACCTATTGCACGCAATGGCGGCGCCATCTCACCCTCCGACCATACATACATTACACAAAACATCACATGGGGAAGACAGGTCAGAGGGGTATAACATGGAAAAAGCACCACACGAGGAAAGATAAGGAGAAAAAAATAACTCCCCCCAGACTGAGCTCCAACAGGGAGATCAGTTTGAGAACAGAAAAAAACACCTCTGCACATAGCACATGAAAAAACTCTTAATACACCAAAGAAACACATGACAAGCAACAGGGGCGGGTAAAGGGTGAGAGACAGCCGATTTAGACAGTACATCCGGGCCTGCAGCCTATGCGCTGGTCTCCATGATCCACCGTCAGCATCGGAAGGGAATAAGCGTCGAAGGCGTTTGGAAAGGGAGGGGGGATGAGTGTGTGCATATCAGTGTATATGTATGTGTGTGCGTGTCCAGAGTTCAGCTGAGACAGTGTCCTTCGCCCTGCCAGGCTAAGTAAACAGTCTTCCAGCCAACCCAGGTGGCCTTGCATAGAATAGGAAGGAACAGACTAAACACAGTCTGTAATCAGGGTGTTGTTGCACAGCTCCAGCCTTGCAACCGCAGCTGGCGCCGAGAAGGTATCCGCATGAAGTGATGGTGCTTTTTACTTTAGTGCGAACAGCTTATATGAATTTCAAAGCAGTTCTACAGTCCAACACTGGTCTCTCAATCTCCCGATGGAGAGCCGCGAGCTTCGCCATACTTGCATTCTGTGATGTTGTCATTCTTGTGCTCAAGGAGCCGATTCTGAAAAACTCACGACAGTGTGCCTCCCCGAGATGTCATCCAATTTACGCTCAGAGATGTTATGCCGAGCGAGCCCTTCCGAGATGTAATCCAGTCTGCACTCAGAGATCTTATTCTGAGTATTCACAGCAGCCGTAAGCCTTTCCAAGATCTTATCCGTGCTGCACTCAATGAGCCCATTTGAGAAACTCACGCCTCGTCCCATCGTTTCAATTCCAGCGGGCAGCCTTGTGGAGGTTTGAACAGCCGGTTCCGCTTTCTTAATTCTTCAATAAGCCAGGGCCAAGCCAGCTCCGATCAGCCAGAACCCTGTTATCATGGTTCCGAATAGTTCCGAATTTCACTGTTTTACTCTTTGGTTCAGATGTGGATACTGTATTGTTCTTTCTTTGTGATTTTTTATGTTTAAGTTGTTTATTGCTGGTTTTTGGTTTGTTTTTTGTCTGTTTGGGAGCTGACACAGTCTCAATGGAGATGGGTTTGTGGGGGGGTAGCAGGAGGAGAGAAGCTGCAGAGAGGTGTGTAAGACTGCAACTCTGCTTCCTGGTCCCAACTCTGGATAGTCATATTTTGGGGGGTTTAATAAATTGGTCCATATTTCTAGAAATGAGAGCTGCTCCATCCAAAGTGGGATGGATGCCGTCTCTCCTAACAAGACCAGGTTTCCTCCAGAAGGTTTGCCAATTATCTATGAAGCCCACATCGTTTCTGGGACACCACTCAGACAGCCAGCAATTTAAGGAGAACATGCGGCTAAACATGTCACTCCTGGTCTGATTGGGGAGGGGACCAGAGAAAACTACAGAGTCCCACATTGTTTTGGCAAAGTTACACACGATTCAATATTGATTTTAGTGACCTCCGATTGGCGTAACCGGGTGTCATTACTGCCGACGTGAATTATGATCTTACTGTATTTACGTTTACCCTTAGCCAGCAGTTTTAAATTTCCTTCAATGTCGCCTGCTCTGGCCCCTGGAAGACAATTGACTACGGTTGCCGGTAGAGCTGGGCGATATAAGATTTTTTCATATCACGATATGTTTTTTTCATTTCAGGCGATAACGATATATATCACGATATAAGCCAAATAACTATATTTGTAAGATTTAAATGTGCCGTTTCGCACAAGTAAACTGTGAAATAATCAGCAGCTTGTTTTAATTTAAATATTTATTTCCCATAATAAGTTCAACAGAGCAGATGTACTTAAGGAACATGAGACTTCAGTTTCAGATAAATAAAGGCAAACATTGCAAACTACACAAAAGGCAGCCGCTAAAGCGTTTAAGTTTCAAAATAGAACAAACAAAACAGACTAAATTGTCAATTCCACTTAGAAACAAAATATTAATTCTAAAAATAAATCTTAGGTCGTTTTACAGAAGAACAGACAAAATTGACTAACTTTTGTCAATATCAAATAAACTGAGAACTAAAAGGAAATTCTCAATCTCTCCTTGTTGTATAGCTTAGCTTTTCAAACAGTTTTAACAGTTACTTTAGTCTGACAAAAGCCGAATGACGAATCAGTGCTTTCAGTCAGAGATTGAGCATGCACCGCTTTATTGTATTTCCAGACTTGCTTTCGGCACAATTTACAGTGCGCGCTACTCTGTTTTTTGTCAGACTTGAAATAGCCGAAATACCTTCACACTACGGAACTTCTGTGGCCCTTCCGTTCGACAAGCTCTCCGGCATTGGAACCATCATCTGTTTTTTCTTCGGTAACCTTCGCTCACGCTCTCGGTTGATTTTTCTCTGGTCGGCAAACTCATTTCCTTCATTACCCGGGCGGCACGGATGCAAAAACAAATACACATGTGCGCCTTGGCGCTTGTGCTGTACGTAACAAGTCACGTGACGTGACGCTGCGGCTGTGATTGGTTCGGCTCTGCGCTACTTAATTTGGATTGGCTGTTCTTTTTTTTTTCTTTTTTTTAAGAGGACAAGAGAGATGAGGCCTATCACAATAGTTTAATTTTTCTATCGAGAAAAAGTTATTTCGCAATACATATCGTTATCGTTTTATCGCCCAGCTCTAGTTGCCGGTGTCTCTAGCTTCACGTGTCTGAGAACAGAATCACCAATTACCAGAGTTTGACCCCCGGCAGGTGTGTCGCCGAGTGGGGAAAAACGGTTAGACACATGAACAGGTTGGTGGTGTACCTGGGGCTTCTGTTTAAGACTATGCTTCCTCCTCGCCGTCACCCAGCCGCCCTCTTTCCCCAGCTGCTTGGGGTCTGCCGGGGTACAGCTAGCAGGGCCTGCGCTATCTTCGGCTGCACCAGCTACAGGGGCCTGGCTAGCTACGGGTGAATGAAGGGTGCGAAGCCGAGTCTCCAATTAGGGCTGCTCAATTAATCGAATTTTAATCTCGATTACGATCTGGGTTTTCAACGATCATTAAAAATGACTGAGCCGATTATTAGCACCTCCCTCGTGCTTTACTCTCGCGCTGCTCCGTGTGGCAAATCGAGCGCACCTCTCTGCGTTTCGAACACGCGTCACAACAATTAAGAGGACCCGAGGGAAGCTCGGAAAGCTCAGAAAGCTAAGCAGAAGTTATTTGGAGAGGAGAGGATAATGGCTGCTGAAGAAAGAATGCCGTTGGTTGAAAAGAGGTAAAACGACTTCAGTGGTGTGGAAACCAATGTTCCCTCTAAGCTGCGCACGTGTGCAATTGCGCACTGCTGGCACGGTCTCTGCGCACAGAAAATCTGCGTTGCACACAAAAAAAATCTAACCTGAATTGAAATTAAAATTAAAACTTTAACAATTCTGTTTTGCAGTGTTAGTCAGTAAGTGACTGGCTGCTCCTGTATGGGATTAGAACGATGCCACCTTATCCTATAGTCCAGCCAATGATGCGATTCACATTCGTATATACGCAGCCAATCAACGTCGCTGACAGGCTATGACAGCGTCTTTATGTGCCGACACCGGTGTTTTAGCTGGCAAAGCGGCGTGGCTGATGTGCAGTGAAGCCACGTTAATGACAACGTGTACAACCATTGGAGATGTGAGCAGGACAGACGGAACAACTGACGGAAAAAGTGTGGACTTTATACCAGTTTTTAAATTGTGTTGATAGGCCACGTAAAACCAGAGTTATGATAAAAATATCTGCAATGTTTGGTTTTCTTCCTGAATACTATCGTTGTTTATATTTACTGCGGGAAGAAACGGTAAAAACGGCGTTTTATAAGGAAAACGCTCGAAAGCCTGTGAGCAAAAACAACACCAAACACCCCCCACCCTTTCCTATTGGAAAGGGTGCAGGACTGCTGCAGGACTGTTTTGAAAACACGGACTGGAGCGTGTTTGAACATCAGGACCTCGAAGAGCACACAACATCAGTGCTCTCATATATTAACTTCTGTGTCAACAGTGTCACTGTGGACAAACGTCTCCGGGTGTATTCCAACCAGAAACCCTGGATGACTAAAGAGGTCCAGGTCCTGCTGAAGCAACGTGACGCCGCTTTTAGATCCGGTGATGGTGTGCAGTACAGTGCAGCCAGATCTGAGTTGAAAAGAGGCATCAGAGAAGCCAAGGCAGCGTACAAGAGAAGGATCGAAGACCACTTCAGCACCAACAACTCACGACAGGTATGGCAAGGAGTTCAGCACTTAACCAACTACAAACCTTGCAATACCACGTTGACTGAGGGCAATGCGGAGCTTGCGGAGGAGCTGAACCACTTCTTCGCACGCTTTGAGGTGAAGGGACCAGAGGCAGCAGCAGCAAAAACATCGGACAGCAGCAGCAGCCCAAGCCTCATAGTGCAGGAATATGAGGTGACCGCCGGACCAGATGGGGTAACCGCAAGGGTCCTAAAAGAGTGTGCAGACCAGCTGGCTGGGGTCTTCACTAAGATCTTCAACACTTCACTGTCCCAGTCCTGCATCCCGCCGTGCCTAAAGTCAGCCACAATTGTCCCACTGCCAAAGCGTGCTAACATTAGCAGCCTCAACGACTACCGACCAGTTGCTCTAACACCTGTTATAATGAAGTGCTTTGAGAAACTGGTCCGACGTCACATCATGTCCTGCCTGCCACCCACACTCGACCCACTCCAGTTCGCATACAGAGCTAACAGATCAACTGAAGATGCCATTGCTACAACGCTCCACACCACCATCTCTCACCTGGAAGTGCAGGGCCGTTACGCCAGGCTGCTCTTTGTTGACTTTAGCTCTGCTTTCAATACGATACTCCCGGACAGACTAATAGTTAAACTGCTGGAAATCGGACTTCCTTCTACCACCTGCCGCTGGATCAGAGACTTCCTCTCAGACCGTGCACAGAGAGTTAGAGTGGGGCCTCATCTTTCCTCAGCCCTCAGCCTCAACACCGGCTCTCCACAAGGCTGTGTACTGAGTCCCCTACTGTACACACATGACTGTGTTAGTACCCACCCAGACAACGCAGTCATCAAGTTTGCAGATGATACCACCATGGTGGGGCTCATCTCTGGGGGAGATGAGACGGCGTACAGAGCTGAAGTTCAGAGGCTGTCAGATTGGTGTGTAGATAACAACCTGGACCTCAATACCACCAAGATAAAAGAACTGGTAGTTGACTTCAGAAGGAGGAAGTCCGAGCTGCAGCCTGTCAGCATCAACGGGGAGTGCGTGGAAAGGGTCTCCAGTTTCAAGTTTCTGGGTGTGCACATAGACACAGACCTCCAATGGAGCTCTAACACCTCTGCGGTCTTAAAGAAGGCCCAACAGCGTCTCCACTTTCTGAGAATCCTCAGAAAAATGGACCTGAAGAAGGAGCTGCTGACCGTCTTCTACCGCTGCTCCATTGAAAGTGTGCTGACATATTGCATCGGTGTATGGTTCTCCAGCTGCACCACAGCACACAGAAAGGCACTCCAGAGGGTCATCAATATGGCCCAAAAAATCATTGGACATCCTCTTCCCTCCCTGAAGGACCTGTACAGCACTCGCTGTCTCAAGAGGGCACGCAGCATCCTACGAGACTGTACACACCCAGGACATCAGGTGTTTAAGCTGCTGCCGTCTGGCAGGAGGTTCAGGCTGCTGAGGTCCCGAACAAATAGACTCAAGGACAGCTTTTACAACAGGGCAATAGCCCTAACCAATGCAAATAGCTGACCTGATTGGCTACCTGCCTAGACTTTTTTTTTTTTAGGGGGAGGTAACAATGTTTAAAACAATAACAATAATAATATTTATATTTATAACAAGGTGCAATAATAATTAATGTGCAATAATAACAGTGTGCAATACACATAACACTTATTCTTCTTTTTTATTTCTAAGTTAATATACTGTGTTGTGTTGTTTGTGTTGCGTTGTGATGTGTCATATCGTGTCGTGTTGTGTTATATGTAGTGCCGACGTAGGACAGTTTTTCCAATTTCATTGTACTACTGTACTATGTATGACTGTGCAATGACAATAAAGAATTATCTTATCTTATCTTATCTTATCTTATTGGTCGAAAAAAGTACCGTGTCGACCAATCAAAAAATGATATGGCAACGTGGCATCTAGTTGTTAAGACACGGGGGGGAAGTTTTAGGAGTGACGGCGGTGTTCTGAGATGTGAGAGATTTGAGACGTTTAGCGCAAATCTTGTGTAGTTAGTGTGTAGGTAGTGTGTAGTTAGTGTGTAGTGTAGTCAATAGTTTTGTTGTGTGTGTCAGAACAATGAGGCGGCTGCTGAATGTTACAGGTGTTACAGCAGTGATACATCTCCTGTCGTCAGGCCTGCAGGTATCAGGCTGTTGTTCTCCTTTATCTCATAGTGGACAGAAATTATTTTTTGGAGTGGCACAAATAATTTGTGTGGCATCAGATTTGATGCAGAACAGCTGATTGTTCTGTAAATAGTTTGAAATGTTTATTTAAAAAAACGCCTTGGCTGCATTAAAAAAACTAAATAGCTGCAAAAAACTTTGTTTGCCAAACTGAGGTACTTTTTTGAAGAAGTAACTATATAATTAATTGCCCAACATTGGTCATTATATACTGTATTTGGCAGACAGAGAGTTACAGACTCTCTCCCAGACCACAGACTCATAATACAAGTCAGAGCTTTATGAAAAAAAAGAAAAGAAAGAAAGGTGTGTTTTCAAAATTGGAGTTCAAGTTATTTTTACTTCCAATAGTGTTAACATCCTACACAGGTCATGAACAGGATTTTTTACATTTTCATTGTAAGTGGGCTAAAGCAGTTAATTAAAAGTAGTCTAACATAAATGTAAATGCTGTAATTTGATTATTTTAATAAACCATGTAACTTGGATGGATTAGATGCTGGCGTGACCACAGTGCACACGTCTGATGTCGCTCACAGTGGTCCAAGGGACGCTCAGGGAGTTTGTGTGTTCGCTCAGACACATGAAATATTTGAGGGAACATTGGTGGAAACATTATGGGTTCGCAGAGTCAGACGTGGATCAAATATTGTGCAGTATTTTGAAGTTCACTAAACATAGATGTTTACATTTTTCATTTATTTTTTATATTGCAAACATTTGCACTGTAATCAGTATTTGCACACTATTTTATATTATTTTTTGACAATCTTTAAAGCCATTATTCAATACTGTTAAATAAATATCGTCAAATAATCGAGATCTCAATTTCAGTGAAAATAATCGTGATTATCATTTTTGCCATAACTGAGCAGCCCTATCTCCAATTCAGTAATCCTGGCCTCCAGAGCTGCAAATATGCTACATTTGTTACAGGTATCATTACTGCTAAAGGAGGCCGAGGAGTAACTAAACATCTGACACAATGAGCAGGAAAGTGCAGGAGGGACAGGTGAAGTAGCCATGGTGCTAGCGAGTCGGCTACAAGCTAAGCTAAGCTAGTGAAACAGTAAAGACACAGTGAGTGAATACTTTGGCTATAAATTAGGTAGTGAGTACACAGAAAGTGTGCTTCAGATGAAGCACATGAAGGTTATACTGTGAAAAAAGAATGTATCTAAAACTTTTTAATTAAATTGCTAAGCAGATAAGGTACTCAAAAACACCACTGTGTGTTGGAACAGGAACAGGAAGTGATACTCTACCGCAGAGAGAGCGAACACCAAGGTCGTGTCCAAATTCATGGGCTGCATCCTCCTGAGGCCGCATTTGTAGACCGATTACGTCACAGCGACGCGCCGAAGGCTGTCCAAATTCGTAGGGCGTTTCTCAATAGCTGTGTCCCAAAACGTCGGCTGCATCCTTCAGAGGCCGCATTTGAAGGCCGATTACGTCACAGCCAGGCGACGAAGGCTGTCCCAATTCGTCGACTCCTTCAAATGCGGCCGACAAATGCATCCTTCATTTCCCCGAATTTGAAGGATGGGTCCGGTGTGTCCTTCGTGGCCCACCTTATCCCAGAATTCATAGCGCGACCCAGCCAAATTTCAGCTGCCAACAATGGCGGCCGCTACTAAGTTTTAAAATTACTCTTATTAATCTTTCTGGGTCACAAAATAAACTTTTAACATATTTTCAGGCGAGAAAGTAGCTGTGTAAACTTCAAATATCTGCTCGGTTTATCAAGACATCGCATATTTGCAAAAGTGCGCCGACGTTTTCGGAGACGTCTGTTACCCACCAGCTCGATAGCTAGCCGGGAGGTTGAGGGTCACTGAAGCCGCCGAGAACGGCACAACTCCCGGCACATCATTTTCAGATCACCGCGGACTTTCGCTACTCAGGTTAAACGTAATATTTAAAGATTAAAGATATTAGATTAGATAAAATAAAACTTTATTAATCCCCCGGGTGGTTTTCACACAGCTGAGTAAACGTCAAACAGAAAACTGATTAAACAGAAGTGTGAAATGGTCGAGAGTTTACGCCAGCGTCCTGTTATATTTTAGACAGCAAGGAGCAGACGGCCGAGTTTATTAAACTCCACCGAGACAGCGGTGACGTTAATCAGAAGGCTAGACCGTCCAATTTCACAGCCGTTTACTTCCGGCCTACCCGACCTTCTGAGGACCCGGCCCACGTAGACCGCGAAGGCTGGGTCCTCAGGAGGATGCAGCCCATGAATTTGGACACGACCCAAGTCTATATACAGTCCAGTATATAGAGAGAAGAGACGACGAAGCTCTAGTTACAGCAGTGCAAGTAAACAAATTAGAAGAGTAAGAAAATAAATATACACTTTAGGACTCGGGGTAAAGGGATCAATAACAATTTAAAATTTATAATTTACAGTTTGATGATTTAAAGTCTCACACAATCTGTTGGAAGGGGAGATAGAGCATATTTCATTCATAATGTTGTAAATCCAAGCCCTTTATGTATTCATGATTTGAATCCTGGGTTGTGCGAAATCCCAGAAATAAACCCTAGACAAAGTGAATCTGTGAACTAAGGTGTAGGTCTGTTACGTTATGTTGTGGTGATCCTCAGGTTGGGGGATGGGTGTTCATACTGGAGTGCAAAATTAAAACCAATGGAAGATGGACAAGAAAAGTTAAAATCCATCAGACAGAAAAGAAGAAGAGAAACGAGCAAAAGATACAGGTAAGCAGATGTGTCATTGGATAATGGCAGGTCATGTGTCCTGAAACAATCAGAATCAGAATACTTTATTAATCCCTAAGGAAATTATGTGGGTTACAGTTGCTCCAAGAAAAAATTGTAAAAATAGTAACAGTAACAGACTAAACTCATACAAACAATACATTATGTTACAGATTTTACACATTTAAGAAATAGCACTAATATATACACACACGCACTAATATATACACTAATATATACAGATCACTCAATTATAAATATCAAGGATTAACAGAGGGGATTATAAATAAATATCAAGAGAATTGACAAGAATCTTACAGAGTAGAAAAGAGTGTGTGTAAAAAGGCTGTAACTATTGCAGTGTTTACAGTGTGTTAGATAGAGGAGTTGTACAGGAAGTTGTACACGGGCAGGAATGATTTCCTGTGTCGTTTAGTGGTGCATTGTGGGTAATCTCAGTCTCTCACTGAGCGTGCTCCTGTGACTAGCCAATACATCATGGAGTGGGTGGGAGGTATTATCCATGATTGTCCTTATCTTGGACAACATCTGCCTCTCAGACACCACCCTAACAGAGTCCAGCTCCATCCTCACAACATTACTGGCCGCGTGGTTCACTCAACCTGCTGCCTCTGTATGCAACAGCATAGAGGATAGCACTGGCCACCACAGAGATACCAGAGGGAGTGTTCACCCAGGGCGCCATACAGGCTAGAACCGCCACTGGCTGTTACTGACATAGAGCAGCAGGGTCTGTTCAGTGAGAACCAGCAGAGAGAATTAGCGGCTCCAGTGTGAGCTCAGGTTCGAGTGTTCTCTGTGAAAACAGCAGCTCAGATAAATGAGAGGAGGCTGAAGGAGAACCGCTCTGCTGTGGGTCTCACAAACAGCTAAAGTGAGATGCGCGTTTTGTAGTCCGTCTCCTGCACGTTGTAGTTTTTAACACTTCGGAGATCCGGCGTCACGTCGTTAAGCAGAGACGTTAAGCGTCTCCTAACTTCTTTTCCTCATCGGGTCAAGGAAACGATGTTAGGAAAAGGAGATAGAAGACACTCTTGGAACACACACACACACACACACACAAATGGCCGGAAGTCTATGACCTCACGCACACTCACCTGCAGCTCTGATGCCTGCACCGTCGGGACTTCCGGTACCGGGATGACCGGGACCCGGCTCATCAGGCCGGCTCCCCCTCCTCACGCCGGCCTCCGGCGCTCAACAGACGGCTCGCCGCCGCTCCGAGTCCCGCTCCTAACACCAAGGTCGCCCCGGTCCGCCACATGCTCCCGGATCAGCTGCTGGTGACGCGCAGTGATGACGTCACAGGAATGTATTTAATAAGCAATAACTGCGGTGAGTGTGGCGTAACAGGGCCCACGCGCGTCTACCTGTCTGTGTGTGTGTCTGCAGCAACATTTCGTGTCCACATATTTCACTTACCCTGATTTTTTCTAAAATGTGCCAAATATGTACAACAAAGTCATAAATTATGTGATGGTTTGCCATTATTTAAAGATAAATCAAATACATTTCAAATATTATTTATTACACACCTTTTTGTTGACACACCCTCAATTTCAATTTCATTGTGTCCCACAGTCAGTGTTGGGGAGTAACAGAGTACATGTATCGCCGTTACGTATTTAAAATACAAAATATGAGTAACTGTATTCTGTTATAGTTACCGTTTTAAAAGGTGGTATTCAGAATACAGTTACTTTGTTGAAATAAATGGATTACATGGCGGTCTTTTCCTGTTTCATATGCTAGGCTGTCCCCTCTCTATTTTTGGTAATTCCACGCCGGTGGAAACCCAAACAAAACACGCATTAAGAGGCTCTAATGCCTGTGTCTCAGTCTCACGGCTCATGTCACGTCTACTTGCAGCTCACATAATGACGTGAAGAAATATTTTTAAAAATTATTATTCAAAAAATGATTTAATATGAAGGCAATAGGCAGAGTGTTACAGGCACAGCCCTAAAGAATGTAGCCTGATGGGCAGTGTAGCCCAGCTGTAAGTAAGCTATTAAGACTCGACTGTACACTGTGTTCGTGTTTTCCTCCGAAACAATAAGTTCCGTTCGAGCAGCCTTTCAACGCCTCTCTCTATCTCTCACTAGCAAAGTTGACCCAGACAACAAAGTAAAGCTAGTTTTCGGCTACGAGCCCGACATGAACCCGACGTATCAGCCAGAGGTCCCTTTACTATGGTTTGGAGCCGCGGACCTGTTTTATATACGCGCGGAATAGTTTTCTGTACGAGATCGCTGCAAAAAGTGCAGCCTTACCTAATGTCCACCTACTGTTACTCATTTATATTAAGATTTAAACATCTAGTTGGTATTGGTATGGCGAGTAGCCTTCAGTAATAGTAATAAATCACACAGCAATAGTAAAAAAAAACATGATAATATATTAAGTAATCCAAAGTATTCAGAATACGTTACTCTCATTGAGTAATGTAACAGAATACGTTACAAAATACATTTTAGGGCATGTAATCTGTAATCTATGGTGGAATACATTTTAAAAGTAACCTTCCCAACACTGCCCAAAGTGCCGTAAAATTACAAAATTACATATATATATCTCTCTCTCTCTCTCACTCTATATATACATATATATATAAAATTAATTTATTTTTTAAATTTTTTTTCCCCGTTCGCCCCTGCGGGCGGTCTATCCTTCAAGCTCGGGTCCTCTACCAGAGGCCTGGGAGCTTGAGGGTCCTGCGCAGTATCTTAGCTGTTCCCAGGACTGCACTCTTCTGGACAGAGATCTCCGATATTGTTCCCGGGATCTGCTGGAGCCGCTCGCCTAGCTTGGGAGTCACCGCACCTAGTGCTCCGATTACCACGGGGACCACCGTTACCTTCACCCTCCACATCCTCTCGAGCTCTTCTCTGAGCCCTTGGTATTTCTCCAGCTTCTCGTGTTCCTTCTTCCTGATGTTGCTGTCATTCGGGACCGCTACATCGATCACTACAGCCGTCTTCTTCTGTTTGTCTACCACCACTATGTCCAGTTGGTTAGTCATCACCATTTTGTCCGTCTGTATCTGGAAGTCCCACAGGATCTTACCTGGGTCATTCTCCACCACCCTTGGGGGCATCTCCCATTTTGACCTCGGGACTTCCAGGTTATACTCGGCACAGATGTTCCTGTATACTATGCCGGAACATCAGTGTTTTCAATTTTAACATCTGAGTAAACATCTACGGTTCATCTTTGCTTCTTATATATTTGTTCATTAAAAAGTACGTCAGAAACAAGAAACAAAAATTAACAAAAAAAATAAAACATGCAAGCAGCTGTAAAATACCAGAATGTAACACACAACATCAAACATGAACAAGGACCAATAACACAATTCAAGGAATCCCATATGGTAAAAAAATAAATTTTTCCTGGCCAAAATATATTTCAAATATATGGTAAATATATGTTGGATTTGTGATGCTCAAAAAAAAAAATCCATCCATCCATCCATTCACTTCCGCTTTCCTTTTCAGGGTCGCGGGGGGCGCTGGAGCCTATCCCAGCTGTCATAGGGCGAGAGGCGGGGTACACCCTGGACAGGTCGCCAGTCTGTCGCAGGGCCAACACACAGGGACAGACAACCATTCACACTCACATTCACACCTAGTGACAATTTCGATTATCCAATTAACCTATCCCCACAAGCTGCATGTCTTTGGACGGTGGGAGGAAGCCGGAGTACCCGGAGGGAACCCACGCAAACACGGGGAGAACATGCAAACTCCACACAGAAAGACCCCGGCCTGATGGTGGAATTGAACTCAGGACCTTCTTGCTGTGCGGCAACAGTGCTAACCACCGTGCCACCGTGCTGCTCAAAAAAATATATTTTTGAAATTGAAAATATATTTGTTTCAAACCAAAATACATTTCAAAAGATATTTTAGGGTGAAGAAAATACATTTCCAACTTTACAGTAGAATATATCAAAGTATCCTTTATTTAAAATGTATTTAGTGCAATAATGATGATAATGATAATAATAATAATAATAATGATAATAATAATAATAATAATAATAATAAAAGTAACAACATGTTTTATGTACATCTGCAAAAAAACAGTTGGTTTCAAACAAAACAGAGGTTTAGCAAGAATTAGGTTGTTTATTCATTTGCTTACAGTATTTCACATTACACAATATCTCACTATAATGTAGCGTTCACTTGACTTTGAAATTATCTGTCAGTGATACAGTAAACAAGATACAACTGCTATGTACACTTTAGTTTTTGACAATATATACAATATAGTACTTAAAGGAACACACTCCACTTTTTTGGAAATAGGCTCATTCTCCATCTCCCTCAGAGCTAAAAGTGCAGCGTCTTCTTTCTAGATCCGTACGTTAACAGGGCTCTGGAGCGTGATCTTACGGGATGGGGTGTGGCCAGAATTTTTGGTCGAGGCGCCATATTAGCAGGCCAAACAAATGCTTGCAAATTAGAACAAACATCTTAATGACGGATTTTGCAGAACTAACTTATATTTATAGAGTTGCTAATTATTTGGCATTATTGCAGGCAAACCAGTCTATGAAGTGGATGAAACAAATCCTGACTGGGTTCCAACGCTGCACATGGGGCTCTACGAAATCCCTGCTTCAAACTACATGCTACATACCACCATGCCAATCAGATTACTTCTTCCATATGAGGGTGAAGAGTAGGGATGGGTATCGAAAACCGGTTCTTGTTGAGAACCGGTTCCCACTGTTTCAATTCCTTGGAATCGTTTGCCATTTTTGCAAACGATTCCCTTATCGATTCCAGTCGCCCCGAATGACGTCACCACGTTGCGGAGCGTCGGAGGGTACCTGGCAGGAAACACGGCGCCTAAGCGGCTCAAACGCTTAAAAGTTTGTTTATACTTTACGAGAACGAATGACAACAGGGCAACTTGCAATACTTGCAAAGTAGATATTTCATTAAGGGAGGAAACACTACGAATATGCAAAAGCATTCGCTCACAAAACCGCTCCGGACTCGTGAATCTCAACCCAGCAGCAGCAGCGGTAACGTTTGCACGTCATCTCCCGTTAATGCGGCAGGTAAATAATCAACTAACAGTGCATATTATGTTAGCGCGATCTGCCTTATTACAAAACCTGCCATTACTGTGCATTTAGGTGACCATGATGAGACAGACAGACAGAGTCTGGCTGGCGCTCGCTGGCAGTTGTCGCTGCAGTCTACCGGTAGCGTCTCTTTTCAGGCCCGAATGTCACCGAGCAGTGACTAGTTTGTGGTCAAAACCTTGCAGCCATTTGCCACAGCAGATGGTAAGTGAATGTGTTTAATTGTAGGCAGGGACATTACTGGATATTCTTGTGTAATTGCTACAGAATAATTTATGTTATACTTTGTTATTGCTACAGAAGAATATTTATTTTATTATTTTACGTTTATAATTTTCCCCGGGGACCCTGTGACACCCCATTGAAGAGCCGTAGGCTGGATCTCTTAAGATCTCACTGTTGGGTTTGTAAGGCCATGTTACTCCTAAATTTCTATCTTGTTGAAAGAGAAGATATAAAACAGTTCTAAGCTAATTGACCTTAGTGTTCTCCTTTTTAAAAACAAGAATCGATAAGAGAATCGATAAAGAATCGAATCGTTAAACAGAATCGAAAATGGAATCGGAATCGTTAAAATCTTATCAATACCCATCCCTAGTGAAGAGGTGACCCTCCTGGATAAGATGGTGAAGATTTGCTGCGTTTTGGTGAACATGTGCCCCAGTGTGGTAGTAAAACCAGGGAAAAACGCTCTTGTTAACTAGTCTTAAAAGTCTTGTGCTGTATATGTAGTCATAAGTTTTCAAAAGAGACAGTAAATTACAGAATGCTAGTAGTGGGTGATATTATTTAAATGCTGTCGTAATTTTATGTGAACATTTTGTCATTTGTAAACTATACATGACATTGATTCTACATTGTTACTGGTGTGATGTTCTACAAAGTGGTTTTAATTAAAAAAAGGCAAACATTTGTTTGTTTCTTTATTCAACTTTTGAACAGTGTTACTTAGTAAGTACATATTCAGTAAATGCAAATTATTTACATGGCCCCCTAAATACAACATTATGGGCCATTCAGAACAGAACTATGCTTGGAGAAATATTTTCCCATCAGTTGAGACGACTCCTCCACAGGAGCAGGTGGAATTTTTCTTCTTTTACTTGTCATTACAGATGGTCTGTTTATGTTTTGATTGAGAGCCTTTTTTGGGCAGCTGAAGAGGAGAAGTCTATCTTATGGCCAACCACTAACTGTATTCTTGGTCATATTACCCAGCAAAACCCAGTATGTAGGTTCATCTGTAACAGTCCTTGTGCCACAGATCCGCACTGTTGCTTCTACTTTAAACAGAAGAGCAGCGACATGGCTGCAGGTCTCCGCGACTCCGGCCATACAGGTGCAGTGGGCGGTTTCAACCTTCCCTGTGATGCTCACAGTGACCCATGGCTGCAATGCTGGTTCATTCAGTCTTTGAGAGTGCAGCACCTGAAACACACAAAGACAAAGTTCATTTAAAGACAAGAACTTTAATGAGCCAAGGCCGATAAATGTGTTTTATCTACTTTCAAATCCATTTATCATAAATGTAACAAATAAAGTGTTTTTATGTATCCATCTATACAACGCTGCATGTTATATTCTAAATCTGCCTGTTTCTTTTTAGAAACCTATCAGCAAAAAATGAACCTAAAGTATGTAATGCAAGGATGTAATCACTTTCAAGATGGAGAAAGCATAAAGTTCGACTTTAAGTGACAATTATGAATCACTTAACATGATATGGAGATTCTGCAGGTCATTAATGTATAAAACTAAAACAGAATGTATTTTTAGTGACACAGGACACAAACAAGGAAGCAAGATGTGTAATTAGGATTATTTAGAATAAATATGAATTAATTAGTGCAATTTTATGTTATCCCTCTAACAGAGCCTCCACATGTTCTCACTGTATTTTCCCCCTCATGAATGAATTTGTGCTGCACTAATCTGAATGTTCGGGGGGAAATCAAACACATTTTACTCGCAGTACTCGAGCTGACTTACCTTTGTTTGAATGACGGCGTACTCACAACGTGGAGGCTTAAAAATAGCCAAATCTTGTACCCAGTCCTTGGTGAATTGGATGTGCGCCTCCAGAGATTTATAATTGCGAAACTGGTGCGCCGTGTATGCGCTGACTCCACAGACAAGGTACGAGAATAGATTTGGATGTACTGGTTTGGTCTTCAGGATTTCTACTCCACGGCCGTATTTCATACGGGTCCACATTTCCAATGCACACTATATTTTTGCAAGTACACTGTAAAATGTAATTCTAGATGTTTGTTATTGTAACATATTATTCTATATCAGTTTGACGATAGATGACTGAAGTTGTTGTTATAACATAGAATTACAAGTTAAAAACGTCCCAATTACACCAAAAAAAGCTAACTTGAAAACTCATGTCCAGCTAAATCAGCAACTTATGTGAACTTGACAATGTGGGTAAGTTGAGCACAGCAGGATTCAAAACTGCCTCACGTGACTGCTACCGAGGTGCATCATGGGGAATTGGCGGTTAACGACATGCTCACTTTACTTGGACGTTTTCTAATCGTCTTCTTTGGAATATGCTTTCAAGGTGAGTAACATTGGTTATAACTATAAGGAAAGAGAGCTACAAAAGTTGGAACATGTTTTGAATTTATGGCATGATGTGTGTTTTTCTCTTTTACCGAAATGTTTGCTTTAGCTAATGTAACTTTAGCCGACAAGGTCCAGCTTGTGTGTCATGACCAAACTTGACCTAATAAACTGACATATGGCCTTTTTTATGGATTTAATGTGGCACTGACCAAATCACAAGTATTGTGCCGCTAGCTTTAAGGTTGTGCACTCAACCACTGTTGCGATATTAGCAAGCTAACTCAGCTAATTAATAAAGCTTATTTCATATTGTCTCTGTACTTGTAAATTTCTTTCAAGTTCACAGGCTGTTGCATTTTGGTGGAAGTTCATTTTGGCAATATTTCCAATAACTGGCTGGGTTCAAAAAGAACTTTTTGGCAGGACTCCGATGCTTGTTGTCATCTGTTTACCCCTATGTAATCACTTAAGTTGTTATTAACTGCTGCATGCTAAGCTGTGAGAGTGCGCTGAGGACTGAGACAAAATATGGTCTACAAACCAGCATTATATTAGTTTTTATCAGATAGTCCTCCAGTGTGTTTATTTTTTGCATTAATTATATTGTGCAGTTATTTGTTACCCTGAAATGCTTTATGCTTAACAACAGCTCACTATTTTGACTTATTTTTGAACTCTTGTGACTAGTATGACTAGATTGTGTGAGTTTCCATACTAAAAGAGCTGTAGTGATAAAATAATTGGCATCAGAGACACTGATTTTTGGCATGGTATACTGCAGAAGTTTTTTTTTTTTTGCATAATTTACCTTTTAATTAAACTGCATTCCCTGTATTGTAACAAAACTAACATTGTTTATATGTCAGAAAATTAGCAAACATGAATAAATGGCGAAAACAATATAATTATAACATATATTTTTAATTTACTTATTTTAGGTCTGTGAAGCCAAACTTGATGCTGGGGATTTATTTTTGTCAGTGCCTGGGGGCTTTTGCCCCCTGGTAGGGTCTCCCATGGGAAATTGGTCCTGGGTGAGGGACCAGACAAAGTGCGATTCAGAAGACCCTTATGAAGAGAACATTGAGGGAACAGTTTACCCTGCCCGGGATAGGGTTACCGGGGCCCCGCCCTGGAGCCAGGCCAGGGGAGGGTGCCCGAGGGCGAGCGTCTGGTGGCCGGGCCTTAGTCCATGGGGCCCGGCCGGGCACAGCCCGAAGAGGAGACATGGGCCCATCCTCTCGCAGGCCCACCACCCGCAGGAGGCGCCATAGGGGTCGGGTGCATTGTGTGCCGGGCGGCGGCCAGGAGCGGAGGCCCTGGCGGACCGATCCCCGGCTTCCAAGACTGGCAATAGGGACATGGAATGTCACCTCTCTGGTGGGGAAGGAGCCTGAGTTAGTGTGTGAGGTTGAGAGGTACCGGCTAGATATAGTCGGGCTCACCTCTACGCATGGCCTGGGCTCTGGAACCAGTCTCCTGGAGAGGGGCTGGACTCTGTCTCAGTCTGGAGTTGCCCCTGGTGAGAGGCGGCGGGCTGGGGTGGGTATTTTAATATCCCCCGGCTTGCCGCCAGTACGTTGGGGTTTTTCCCGGTGGATGAGAGGGTTTGTTCGCTGCGCCTTAGGGTCGGGGAATGGGTCCTGACTGTCATCTGCGCTTATGCGCCGAGTGGCAGTTCAGAGTACCCAGCCTTCTTAGAGTCTCTGGGGGGGGGGGGTTCTGGAAGGTGCCCCACCTGGAGACTCTGTTGTCCTGGTGGGAGACTTCAATGCTCACGTGGGTAACAACAGCGAGACCTGGAGGGGCGTGATTGGGAGGAATGGCCTCCCTGATCTGAACCCGAGCGGTGTTTTGTTATTGGACTTCTGTGCAAATCACAGTTTGGCCATAACGAACACCTTGTTCGAACATAAGAGTGTCCATAAGTGCACGTGGCACCAGGACGCTCTAGGCCGCAGGTCGATGATCGATTTTGTAATCGTATCACCAGACCTGCGACCATATGTTCTGGACACTCGGGTAAAGAGAGGGGCTGAGCTGTCAACTGATCACCACCTGGTGGTGAGTTGGATCAGGTGGCGGGGGAGGACGCTGGACAGACCCGGTGCACCTAAACGCGTAGTGAGGGTGTGCTGGGAACGTCTAGCAGAGGCCCCAGTCCGCGAGATCTTCAACGCACACCTCCGGCAGAGCTTCAACAGCATTCCGAGGGAGACTGGGGACATTGAGTCCGAATGGACCATGTTCAGCGTCTCCATCGCCGAAGCTGCTGCATTGAGCTGCGGCCGCAAGGTGGTTGGTGCCTGCCGTGGTGGTAATCCCCAAACCAAATGGTGGACACCAGAGGTGAAGGGAGCCACCAGGCTGAAGAAGGAATCCTATAGGGCTTGGTTAGCCTGTGGGACTCCGGAGGCAGCCGACAGGTATCGACAGGCCAAGCGGGATGTGGCTCGGGCAGTGGCTGAAGCAAAAACTCGGGTGTGGGAGGAGTTCGGAGAGGCCATGGAAAAAGACTTTCGGACTGCCTCGAAGAGATTCTGGCAAACCGTCAGGCGTCTCAGGAGGGGAAAGCGGTGCTCTACCTGCACTGTGTATAGTGCTGGCGGAGCGCTGCTGACGTCGACTGAGAAAATTGTCAGGCGGTGGAAGGGATACTTCGAGGACCTCCTTAATCCCACTGACACCTCTTCCGAGGAGGAAGCAGAGTCTGGGGATGAGGGGAATGACCCGCCAATTTCCGGGGGCGAGGTCACTGAGGCAGTTAAACAACTCCTTGGTGGCAAAGCCCCTGGTGTTGATGAGGTCCGCCCCGAGTTCCTGAAGGCTCTGGACGTTGTAGGGCTGTCCTGGTTGACACGCCTCTACAATGTTGCGTGGAGATCAGGGGCAGTACCCCTGGACTGGCAGACCGGGGTGGTGGTCCCCATCTTTAAGAAGGGAGACCGGAGGGTGTGTTCCAACTACAGGGGATCACACTCCTCAGCCTCCCTGGGAAAGTCTATGCCAGGGTGCTGGAAAGGAGAGTTCGTCCGTTAGTCGAACCTCGGATACAGGAGGAACAATCCGGTTTTCGTCCTGGTCGCGGAACACTGGACCAGCTCTTTATCCTCTCAAGGATACTTGAGGGTGCATGGGAGTTTGCCCAACCAGTCTACATGTGTTTTGTGGACTTGGAGAAGGCATTCGACCGTGTCCCTCGGGGTGTCCTGTGGGAGGTGTTGCGGGAGTATGGGGTGTCTGGCCCATTGCTACGGGCCATTCGATCCCTATACAACCGTTGCAAGAGTTTGGTTCGCATTGCCGGCAATAAGTCGGACTTGTTTCCGGTGGGTGATGGGCTCCGCCAGGGCTGCCCTTTGTCACCGGTTCTGTTCATAATTTTTATGGACAGGATTTCTAGGCGCAGCCAAGTGGCGGAGGGCTTTCACTTCGGTGGCCTCAGAATCTCATCTCTGCTTTTTGCGGATGATGTGGTTCTGTTGGCTTCATCGGGTGAGGGCCTCCAGCTTGCACTGGAACGGTTCGCAGCCGAGTGTGAAGCAGCGGGAATGAGGATCAGCACCTCCAAATCTGAGGCCATGGTTCTCAGCCGGAAAAGGGTGGAGTGCCCACTCCGGGTCGGGGATGAGTTCCTGCCCCAAGTGGAGGAGTTCAAGTATCTCGGGGTCTTGTTCGTGAGTGATGGGAGAAGGGAGCCGGAGATCGACAGACGGATTGGTGCTGCAGCTGCAGTGATGCGGACGCTGCACTGGTCCGTCGTGGTGAAGAGGGAGCTGAGTGTAAAAGCGAAGCTCTCAATTTACCGGTCGATCTACGTCCCTACCCTCACCTACGGCCACGAGCTGTGGGTAGTGACCGAAAGAACGAGATCGCGGATACAAGCGGCAGAAATGAGCTTCCTCCGAAGGGTGGCTGGCCTCTCCCTTAGAGATAGGGTGAGAGGTTCGGCCATCCGAGAGGGGCTCAGAGTAGAGCCGCTGCTCCTCCACATCGAAAGGAGCCAGTTGAGGTGGTTCGGGCATCTGACAAGGATGCCTCCTGGGCGCCTCCTGGGTGAGGTGTTCCGGGCATGTCCCACCGGGAGGAGGCCCCGGGGCAGACCCAGGACACGCTGGAGAGATTATATCTCTCGGCTGGCCTGGGAACGCCTTGGTGTTCCCCCGGATAAGCTGGAGGTGGCGGCTGGGGAGAGGGAGGTCTGGGCTTCTCTGCTTAGGCTGCTGCCCCCGCGACCCGGTCTCGGATAAGCGGATGAAGATGGATGGATGGATGGATGGAGTCAAATGGTAAGTTACAATTTGTGCATTTTGTCATACTGGAAACACCACAGATTATATTGTAACTTAATAGCTCTGTAGAACAAATGATATAAAGATTGTAGTGTCAGGGTACTTCTTAAGAAGTAATATGGCACTATTGATGATCACATGCAGGTGGCATAAACTAAATATTCAGACGTGCTACCAACAAATGATTCATTAACAAAAGCAATGGAGCAGACTGTTTAGGTTCTTGTGGTTGTAATAACATCCATAACTGCAAGTTTGTCATTAATTTATTTTCACAGGTCTAGATGATCACATCTGACTTTGTCATTAAAATGAGGTGGACTTGCAAACTTTGCACTTTTGGGGGGTAAATTGCTGTCCACTACATATACACAGAATCTGCACAGTATTTCAGATCTAAAAAGGGAGCATGTAATGGACTTGCTGGTGTTAAGGGTCCGAAATTGAGGACGAGAGTAAAACAATGATGGTCCAGAAGAGCTTGATCAAAACAATTAATTTTAATGAATACACGCAGCGTGGGGAGATGTACACTGGAAAACATCAGTTGTAAATCCCCGTCCAAAAATACACTTCAGATTGCTTTTATAACATCAGGGTATTATAACGCCCCCTCTTGCGTTTACAAGCACATAATTTGCATCTTAAGAACATTGTTTGCCTCTTTTACAGACAATGATCAATTCTAAGAGATAAATGCAGACACAGAAGTTCCCCTTTCTGGCATCCTCTTCCGAATATGGTGATGATCTCAGGCCTTTGAGGTCCCCATGGACTTGTCCTCCTTCCGTCACCTGTTGTCAAGTAAACTCTAGTGCAATATGTTGCTGAATACACTGAGGCCTTTGCTCAGCTACTATTTTACTGTAACCATATACTCAGCATATAAGCTTTTAAGATTATAGATTTAACTCAACGATTTGAAGTGGTTATAACTGCACCTGTAATAAACATGTTAATATGTGATTATGATAACACCTGTAATACATATAATAACATAATGCCAACAACTTCAATAAATGCTTTGATGAAATGATAATTAATGCAATGATAAAGATGATGGTTATGTAAAATAATCCCTGTAATTCTACACTGGCTTTAATGTAAAAAGCCTGTTGTGTAACTTTAATGAGGCAGTTGGACTAAAACAGTATTGCTCATCAAGGTAAACATCTGAGGAATAAGGAAATTGTTACTTGTCCTTTTACTCAGTGTTCTTTTAATCGCACGTTTACTAAAGTTTTACATCACATAAGTCATTTTCACAATCATTCTACTTTAAAAGATTTCAAGACAGAGCTTATTGTTCTCTGAACTTCCTTGTTTGCTGAACGGCAGGTAAAGTGCATCTTTTTGTTTGTTTGCTTTTGTGTGTTTGTGTTTTCTCTAATGCGCCTCAGATGACGGTTTGCTTAAATTTGGGTCTCAAAGCATTTTTTATTAAATTCTGCCTGTACTCTCCACCCCTCTTCTTCTATTGCTCAGGTTGAAGCAGAATTTGCCCGTCTTACATCTGTTGACCTGAAAGGGTTCTTTTTTGCTGTGCTTGACCATTATGGAGAGGTTCATGGAGCTGTAGAAAATCAAGAGCGGCATAGGAGGGCTAACTAGGCTCATAAAATGCTTCAATGATGATGTAAGTGTTCAACTGCGAAATCTAATCCTTTGTTTAAGTTTTAGGTTATCCAGTTCAACTGATGAACTCATTGAAAGAAAGCTGATAAGTAAAGTCTGTCATCATATTTCACAACCGGACATTTAGTGTGGTAACTTTTACAGAATCTGTGTATATTGGTGGTAGGTTGGATATCATATTCTACTTGAATGTCCTGATAAGCCTGATTCAAAATCTCCAATGATAATCATATATTGATGGAATTATGTAGCAAAAAGCTGTGAATTTGGAGCTGTCTACATGCTTCATAAACACTGTTTAAAAAATGTTTTGGTTTTGTTTTTGACTTCTTTGACCAGAGCCCTACACAAAGGAAGAGGACAGAGGACCTCATTTTCTAAAGGAAGATCCCTCACACACTTTCAAGACTGTGAAGGTTAGCATTGTTTCTTTTAGTAAATTTAATAATGACAGCACCACAGTGGATTTCAAATTAAACATGTGGCATCTATGAAACAATAGATGCCACATGATAACATGTGTACTTTTTCCTCACCAAATGTATTATTACAAGATCTTTGACACTGGATTTGGTCTGGGTTTCAGAGAAACTAACTGGCAAGCTAGCATTGATATTATTAGTGTCTTGTGTTTATTCATGTCTTCACCAGGGTCTTTGACATTTCGCTGCTGTACTGTTCACTACAGCTTTATGTTTGATTTCTCACATTGTATATTGTAATGGCAGAGATATTAAGATATTTAAGGGGTTGCAGTGGCTGCTACAGCTGTGGGGGGCAATACTTTGGTGAAATGTCCTGGACCCTGGAAAAGAGACTGTGTAGACTGGGTAAGCAATTAAAGGTTACTGGCCGAGAGTCATTGGGCAGCCGGGTAAAGGTGGATGTTGATATTCAGTGCCAATTATGCAACCTGTTCAGCCATGTCTATATGCTCTTTTTTCATGCTGTTAATATAGGGGAAAAAATAAACTTTAATCAATAAACTGATTAAAGAAGCATTGTCTATGCAGCCATAATCTGATCCTGTAGTGTAGCGGCAGTTTGCACATTTCATGTATTCTCAGCCACATTTGGTTTAGAGCACAGCCAATATTTAGCATAAGTAGATTTAAATTCACACACACTGATGATGGCAAGCTACATTGTAGCCACAGCCGCCCTGGGGCGCACTGACAGAGGCGAGGCTGCCGGACACTGGCACCACCGGGCCCTCTGACCACCACCAGTAGGCAACAGGTGAAGTGTCTTGCCCAAGGACAACGACTGAAACTGTCAGAACCGGGGCTCGAACCAGCAACCTTCCAATTATAAGACGAACTGTCAACTCTTGAGTCACGATTCAGTCATCCACCCATGTGTGTGAATGACTGAATGTGTAAAGCACTTTGGAGTCCTTGGGGGACTAGTAAAGCGCTATACAAATACAGGCCATTTACCATTTAAATTGAAAATTTTGTTTGAATTCTGCAATTGAAGACATGCTCAGTTATTTATGAACATGGTCTTTGTTTAAAGCAAGAAATGGATTTGTAACATGGGGGTGCATATCTCATTCTGAAAAAACTTTAACAACTAATAAGTGTTACCCAAAGCCAATCACCATCATCCAAAGCATCAGTATGGCTCTTCTTTGGAAAGACATGAATTCTTAAGCACAAGGGATATTGTGTAATTGTAATTGTGTAATTTTATTTTATTTTTTTTGTCTTTGAACCCTTTTATAGCCGACAGGTATTGAAGACACGTTTTCTAAGAGGATGAAAGTTGGCATTGTGATGGTGAAAGAAGAAGACATCATCGATGTGTTGGTTGTCCTTGAGGCGGCAGTAATCCTGTCTAATCTGAGGGATGTCTCAAGTGCCATTTCCATGCTGATGGGCCTTCTTTTTGCCCTTAACATAGACTATCCAAAGGAACTTAAGGACATCTTTGAAGTCATTCAGAACATCCTAATGAACATTGGTGGAAGGCAGTGCATCTCACTAGTGCATGGTCTAAGAAACAGACTCTTGCAGAAAGCCATGCACAACTGTAATTGTATGCTCAGAGCATACAGTTGCCTCAGTGTTAAGGACAATTTTAATTTTACTGTTTGTTTTTTTTATCCTTGCAAGTTCTCATTCTCACTTTTGCATGTCACTAAATGACTACACTTTACATTCCAGATTAGACAATTACTCATTTGTTCATGGTTTAAGAAACTTATGTGAACAACAATATAATGGTGGACTCTGCAGATGCTTATCTCATGCAAGTCAGTAGTTTTTCCTTTGTTTTGCAATTGAGCAGATTCAAACTGATGTTTCTGAAATATCCATATTATCAAATGTTTCAGAAGCATGCACTCATTTTCAGAGATATTGGTTCTGTGGAATTTGTTGCAATTGTAAACGAAGACAAACACAAGAGTTTGATGTCTTAGTTGTTATAAACTGATCTTTACTGTCACTTATCAAAGGTTTTGTACTATTTTAATATTTCACGTTTTATGCTAACAGGTGTGACTGAGCACAATGAAGTTTAAAAATTTTGCAAATGTAAAGAATAACTTTTCTAAAATAGCAAGTGTCCCGTTGATACATTACATTAATGCAGACTTTATGTTGTTACTTCACAAGAATCACTACTGCTCCTAGAGTATTGGTCAGAATTTAATCTTCACCCAAACTGGGCTCAAGACCAAGTTCAAATTTATTGTTTCACAGGGAGCAGCCTTTGAGTTTTGATGGATTGTGAGCCTGATGAGCTACGTCACTGATTTTTCTGTTTCTCAGATGACTAAGATGGCACAATAAATGGTGAATGTTGGGTGCTCATGAGTAATTGTCTTGTCATGTTCTTAAAACAAACTTTCTGCCTGAAATGATCAGATAGACTTTAATGGAATCTGTGGGGTTTTATTTTTTTCTGTAAACAACAGAAAATTAATTTAAAGGAATGTAGATATTTAAACCTGAGATCTAAGATAAACCTAACAGGTAGTTTTGCTGAAATGGATGTTAGAAAGCTAAAAAAACAAAAAAAAACTTAAGATGTTCAATACACATTTTTCTTTACATCCAGTCAATCAACTCTGATAATTAAAATGAAACTGATTTACAAGTTCACTCAGCTACCTTAAGGAGCTCAGTTAATTAATAAACTTAAATCATCTTAGCTAACAGATTATGTTAGTTAAGCTAAAATAGATTCCTAAGTTAAAAGAACTACTAAAGTATTTGAATTAACTAAAAAACCCAAGTCAACTGAACTAGGACAAGAGTTTAAACAATAGATTATTTTAATTTAGCTGAAAGGGTTTTCCCAAGTAAAAATGACAATTAAAGGAGTTGAACTGACTAACAAATCTCAGCCAACTAAACTAAGACGAAAGTTTAGACATGTGATTTTTCATCAACATAACAAGTTACAAGAACAAACTCTGTTTCTTGACTTAACTTAAAATTTTAAGGCAGCCCTGTACCTGATATTTTTAAGTTGAAACAAGTTATATTTTACAGTGTGCTGTCCCTTTGCACCTGGACACAATCTGTCTCTAGACTGTCCTTTTTCTTTTGAGCTACGTTTCAGAATGGTTCGTAGCACTCTTGTTTTGATTCGTGGCCTGCCAATATGGTGCTGCGCTCCCACAATGCATTGCGGCGTTACATCAACTCCAAAGCCCTTTGCGTGCAGGAGAGTATGCGCATGCGCATTGCCATGGTGATTTTAAAAATAAAGATAAAAGGAAAAGTAATTAATAAAAAGTAAATATTCCCACAAATGTGCAATGAACGTGCAAAAACTCTGTTTATTAGTTGTTGCTGTTTCTTTCTCTTTTCTTTTTTTTAAAAATAACCGATGTCTCTGAGGCGCGAATTCCGACAGTGAGAGGAACGGCCGGATACAGGAGACGGGAAGAAACAAGCCGATTATGTTCGCGTTAATTAAGTGGTTGGAAGATGTAAAATTCTCAATTCTGCCAACTGAACATATACGAGATTTTAATGAGGAATAATAAGCCGGCATGGAGGAAACGGACCTTTATTTGGTGGACTGGCGACAAGAAGCCACAAGGCGGGTGGCCAGTCTACGAAGCCTCCATCATCAAGCTAGCAGGTGCCTTTTCTCAAATATATTATTACTTCATTCTCGTTTATTTGGGACGGAAGCATAGAGCTGCCACCCAGCCAAAAGAGAAATATAAGTATATCACGTTATAACGTGAAAAGTTTATTGTTCTAACAATATACTATCATGTTTATACAATATACTTTTTACGTTTGAACAATATAATATCACGTTATTACAATATACATAATTATCACGTTCGTACAAGCATAATGTTAGAACAGTAAACTTTTGACGTTATAACGTGATATAGCTCTATTTTTTCAATTCAATTCAGTTTTATTTATATAGCGCCAAATCACAACAAAAGTCGCCTCAAGGCGCTTTATATTGTACAGTAGATAGCACAATAATAAATACAGAGAAAAACCCAACAATCATATGACCCCCTATGAGCAAGCACTTTGGCGACAGTGGGAAGGAAAAACTCCCTTTTAACAGGAAGAAACCTCCGGCAGAACCAGGCTCAGGGAGGGGCGGGGCCATCTGCCATGACTGGTTGGGGTGAGAGAAGGAAAACAGGATAAAGACATGCTGTGGAAGAGAGACAGAGATTAATAACAGATATGATTCGATGCAGAGAGGTCTGTTAACACATAGTGAGTGAGAAAGGTGACTGGAAAGGAAAAACTCAATGCATCATGGGAATCCCCGGCAGCCTACACCTATTGCAGCATAACTAAGGGAGGATTCAGGGTCACCTGGTCCAGCCCTAACTATATGCTTTAGCAAAAAGGAAAGTTTGAAGCCTAATCTTGAAAGTAGAGATAGTGTCTGTCTCCTGAATCCAAACTGGAAGCTGGTTCCACAGAAGAGGGGCCTGAAAACTGAAGGCTCTGCCTCCCATTCTACTTTTAAATACTCTAGGAACAACAAGTAAGCCTGCAGTGTGAGAGCGAAGTGCTCTAATAGGGTGATATGGTACTACAAGGTCATTAAGATAAGATGGGGCCTGATTATTTAAGACCTTGTATGTGAGGAGCAGGATTTTGAATTCAATTCTGGATTTAACAGGAAGCCAATGAAGGGAAGCCAAAACAGGAGAAATCTGCTCTCTCTTTCTAGTCCCTGTCAGGACTCTTGCTGCAGCATTTTGGATCAGCTGAAGGCTTTTCAGCAAGTTTTTAGGACATCCTGATAATAAAGAATTACAGTAGTCCAGCCTGGAAGTAATAAATGCATGAACTAGTTTTTCAGCGTCACTCTGAGACAGGATATTTCTAACTTTAGAGATGTTGCACAAATGGAAGAAAGCAGTCTTACATATTTGTTTAATATGTGCATTGAAGGACATGTCCTGGTCAAAAATGACTCCAAGGTTCCTCACAGTGTTACTGGAGGCCAAGGTAATGCCATCCAGAGTAAGAATCTGCTTAGATACCATATTTCTAAGATTTTCAGGGCCGAGTACAATAACCTCAGTTTGATCTGAATTAAGAAGCAGAAAGTTAGCGGCCATCCAGGTCTTTATGTCTTTAAGACATTCCTGCAGTTTAACTAATTGGTGTGTGTTACCTGGCTTCATGGACAGATAGAGCTGCGTGTCATCTGCATAGCAGTGAAAATTTATGCTGTGTCTTCTAATGATGCTGCCTAAGGGAAGCATGTATACTGGAAACAGAATTTTTTTCTTTTGCCTGGGTGGCAGCTTCACGCTTCCATAATTTGGTAATTGAAATATGTAACTTAATTATATTGTGACGTACTTTAGCCTTTTCTTATTATTCTGCCTTCTCAGAAAGGGAAAAAAAAAAAAAAAAATTACAAATAAAACTGTTTACACTTGTTATATACAATAACTATCAAAACCTATTCACATTTAATTTGACTTTCACAGAAATCCCACCTCTCCTGGCTACAGACCACTTACTTACCAAGGTTAGAAACAAAGCACAGTTATGCTTTATTAATATTCACTAATTACAATGTTCCACATTTCCTTGCCTTTTTAGTAATTTTTAGGCTTTTTAGAGTTTTTTTTGGTTGTTTAGCAGTAATGTTTCTATTTATTTCAGCCCATGAAATCGAATGCAGATCTTCCTGACGTGAGATTTACATAAATCTAAGTACTTTTGTTTGTCATTATCATTAATGTTGTTGCTGTTGTTGTTTTTGTTCAGTTTACAATCATAAACAGCTAGATTGATCACTACGGCCGTCTTCTTCTGTTTGTCTACCACCGCCGGTTGGTTAGCCACCACCATTTTGTCCGTCTGTATCTGGAAGTCCCACAGTATCTTACCTGGGTCATTCTCCACCAGCCTAGGGGGCGTCTCCCATTTTGACCTCGGGACTTCCAGGTTATACTCGGCACAGATGTTCCTGTATACTACACCGGCCACTTGGTTATGGCATTCCATGTATGCCCTGCCTGCTAGCATCTTGCACCCTGCTGTTATGTGCTGGATTGTCTCAGGGGCATCTTTACACAGCCTGCACCTGGGGTCTTGCCTGGTGTGATAGACCCCAGCCACAGACGCTGTGTTAAATCTGCCGGGCTTCCAACTTCACTGGGCGGACCGTGAAACGGAGCTTTCAGGGAAAACAAAGGGTGGTGGAGTCTGCTTCTACATTAACGAAGGTTGGTGTACTGATGTCACAGTGTTACAGAAGTACTGCAGCCCAAACCTGGTTACTTTTTTCATCAACTGCAAACCATTTTATTCACCGCGGGAGTTTTCTTCCTTCATGCTGGTCGGTCTTTACATCCCTCCTCAGGCCAACGCGAACAACGCAGTGTGCAAGCTGGCTGACCAGATTACCACCCTGGAAAGGAAATTCCCAGATTCCTTTACAATTATCCTTGGGGATTTTAACAGAGCAAACCTAAACCACGAACTTCCTAAATACAGACAGCATATAGACTGCCCCACCAGGGACAACATTACACTGGATCACTGTTACACCACTTTAAAAGATGCCTGTCTGCAACTGCCTATCTGCATAACTGCACTGATTGGACTGTTTTTGAAGCTGCATCTGAGAACCTGGATGACCTGACAGACCGTGTGACATCACACAACAGTTTTTGTGAAGATGTGTGTGACCTTTTGCACATACAACAACAACAATAAACCATGGTTCACTCCTAAACTCCAACATCTTCGTAAGGCCAAGGAGGACGGCTACAGAAGTGGTGACAGAGCCCTGTACAAGCAAGCCAGGAACACACTGACCAAGGAGATCACAGCAGCTAAAAGGATCTACTCCCAGAAGCTGGAAGAACGGCTCTCAGCCAACGACCCTGCATCAGTGTGGAGGGGCCTGCAGGAAATCACCAGCTACAGACGCCCCCCACCCACTGTTGAAGCAAACAAAGACCTGGCCAACGAGTTAAACACTTTCTACTGCAGGTTTGAGATGGACAGGCTCCCACGCCTCACCCTCCCCTCCCCAGAGACATTGTTTCAGACATTGACTCCCAACACACCGCTCCCCCCTCCCCCATCCAGACTCGATGACCACCACCACCACCCTCCCCAATCCAGACTCAACGACCTCCATCACACCTCTCACCCCCCTTTCCTCCTCCCTAAAACTCAGAATACACACTGAGGATGTGAGCCGACTATTTCAGAAACAGAAGCCCAGGAAAGCCCCCGGACCAGACAGTGTTTCACCCTTCTGCCTCAAAACCTGTGCTGAACAGCTGGCTCCCATCTTTACCCGCATCTTCAACAGATGCCTGGAGCTGTGTGAAGTTCCCTCCTGCTTCAAATGCTCCACCATCATCCCGGTCCCCAAGAAACCCACCATTACAGAACTGAATGATTACAGACCTGTCACCTTGACATCTGTGGTCATGAAATCCTTCGAACGACTGGTGTTAGCCCATCTGAAGGACATTACAGGCCACCAGTTGGACCCCCTGCAGTTTGCCTACCGGGCAAACAGGTCGGTGGATGATGCAGTGAACATGGGGCTGCACTACATCCTGCAACACCTCGACCGCCCGGGAACTTATGCCAGGGTCCTGTTTGTGGACTTTAGTCCGGCTTTTAACACCATCGTGCCTGAACGTCTCTCCTCCAAACTCTCCCAGCTCTGCATGTCACCAGCTACCTGTGAGTGGATCACCAGCTTCCTGAGAGACAGGAAGCAACAAGTGAGGCTGGGGGAGATCACCTCTGAAACTCGGTCCCTCAGTACTGGTGCCCCTCAAGGATGTGTCCTCTCACCACTACTGTTCTCCCTCTACACCAGGGGTCGGCAACCCGCGGCTCTTTAGTCCTTATTTTGCGGCTCCGGGTGGTTTGGGAAAGAAGTATTTCGCTGAAGTGCATTTTATTTGTGTTTAGTTTTTTTTTTTTTTTTTTTTTTTAAACTTGTAGTTCTAAATTGGAAGATTATAATTTAATTTTTATATTTCAAAATCACATCTTATTTTTTTTTTCCATCGCTCAAAATAAGCGTCACACTCGCTGAAGCCGGTGTACCCGCCGAAACGCCATGCATTTATCGAGACTTTCAACCCCAGGTAGGCCAATTATGGATCTTCAGATCCACATTATGTCGGCAGCTGTTCTCCACCATGAACTGTGTTAAAAACAAACACCGCTCCCGCCTCACAGATGACAGCTTACAGTCCTGCGTAAAGATGAAAGCCCCGATTTGCAGACGCTGTGCGCAGAGGTTCGGGACCAGAAGTCTCATTGTAAACATATCATGGCAGACCCGACGATGTTTGCATGAACATGCTTTTCAGCATCTCTTTATTGACCACTTTTCACACACTGTTGCTGTACGCATACAGCCGGCTGTAGCGTCTCAGCTCACAGCCCAACAACACAACAGCAGAGAGAGCACAGACTTTAAGGCGGCGAGGCGCGATTGCGGGTGCCGCTCAGGTGTGTCCGACTCCCCTGCAGCGACACTGCAGACCACGCCCCACCACACACATTAACCAGGTAAAACACATATTTAGGCAGAATTTTGCAAATATCTTTTTTTTTCAAGCAGCATAGAGCTTTTTTTCCATTACTTTTTAAAAGTCAGGTCAAGGCTCCAACAGCCCAAAGGCGATATAAGGGTGGCGGCTCACAACAGTTTTTGTTTGCTACATGGATCATTTTAGTTCAGCTGGGTGTCTTTCCTTTTGTTATATTTCTTTAAGAGTTCAAAATGTGTTAATTACATAAATAAAATGTAATTTTCTCTGTAGCACTTCATGGATTTCATAAGCAACACACCTTAGTTTCTCTGTGGATTCTTTTAAAAAGCAGTTAACCTTTCTGTTCAAACAAGCCTTTTGTTGATCTACGTATTTTATATTCTTTACATTATTTACATTTGATCTTTTACATTGTGTATAATGTCTATTGATTGTATTGTTTATTTTAATATTTGTGTACAGCGCTTTGTGACTGCCTGTCTGTGAAAAGCACTTAATAAATAAACTTTACTTACTTACTTTAGTTGTCCGCACAAAGCACAAAGGTAAAAAACAATATACAGTGTTATCTTCATTTTAGATTTCAAAAAGTATTTGCGGCTCCCAGTGTTTTCTTTTGCGTGGAAACCGGGTCCAAGTGGCTCTTTGGGTGTTAAAGGTTGCAGACCCCTGCTCTACACTAATGACTGCACCTCCAAGCACTCGGCTGTTAAACTCCTAAAGTTTGCAGATGACACCACCGTCATTGGCCTCATTCAGGATGGTGATGAGTCTGCATAGTGGTAGGAAGTTGAGCGGCTGGTACTCTGGTGCAGTCAGCATAATCTGGAGCTGAACATGCTTAAGACTGTAGAAATGACAGTGGACTTCAGGAGACATCCCTCAACACTGCTCCCCCTCACCATATCAGACAGCCCTGTGTCGACTGTGAAGATCTTCAAGTTCCTGGGTACCACCATCTCCCAGGACCTGAAGTGGGAGACCAACATCAACTCCATCCTCAAAAAGACCCAGCAGAGGATGCACTTCCTGAGACAACTGGGGAAGTACAGTCTTCCACAGGAGCTGCTGATCCAGTTCTACACTGCAGTCATTGAGTCTGTCCTGTGCTCCTCCATCACAGTCTGGTATGGTGCAGCCACTAAAACAGGACAGGAGCAGACTGCAGCGGACTGTACGGGCAGCAGAAAGGATCATCGGCGCCCCCCTGCCCTCCATCCAGGATCTGTACCTCTCAAGAACCAGGAAACGGGCACGAATCATCACAGACCCCTCACACCCTGGACACAGACTTTTTGACCTGCTGCCTTCTGGCAGACGGTACAGAAGCCTGCAGACCAGGACCACCCGACACAGGAACAGTTTCTTTCCCCTCGCCATCTCCCTCCTAAACAGTTGAACTGTCACACTGCTCCCACTGCCAGACTGCAACTGCACCTTATGTACATTCTGTGGTATTCATTTCATTCCTGTATTTTATGTATATAAGATTTAGATTGGTTATTTATGGTTGGTTTACACAGCTTTGTGTATGCATGTGTAGCATGCATGCGTGTGTAATTTTATATATATATATATATATATACACATACATACACACATATATATATATATATATACACATATATATACATACATATACATATATATACATATATACATATATACATATATATATACATACACACACATACACAGCGTAGTGCTTAGACTACACGCCTTTGGAGCAGAAGATCGCAAGTTCGATTCCTGCCTGGGGCGTCTGTATCCAGTAAGGGTCCTAAGGCTAGACCCCCTATGCTAAAAGTGAGCCTACCGCAGACATGAGCGAGACAGATAAATATGAAGGCATGCCGGCTCGGACGTTGCCCGGATCAACAAGGTCCGCGTCAGGTGTTGAGGAACCAGGGCACCCTGACGACAAGTGGGCTACTGGAACAAGAAGGCATCGGTGGGCAAGAGACGAAAACAGGGCGTTGTTGGAATGCTACTACGCAAGTAACCCTGGCGGAAGGGGTTACATGAATAGGATGAGGGACCTATGGATTCTTCGATACCCAACATCCACAATGACGGCGAAACAACTAGTAGCTCAGTGTTCCAACATTCGAAAGAAGGGACTGCTCTCACAGCTAGAGATTGACGAGGTACAACATAAATGCTACGGCAAGGAGGAGTCAGGACGCCAGGTCAGGGGGGAGATATCATCACCCCCACCCGAGATTGGGTACATAGCCCCAAGTGCGATAGGAGAAGGATCGTTGAGTGCGAGAGGAACTGACCTGAAAGATAGGATCATGGCCAAGCTTGAAACCTGGACCCCCCCTAGCCGGTTACCAAGATTACGTGAAGTACCCTCAGAAGGTCTGCTAGATGATGTTAATGCAGCACTACGGATGATACCTACAACCACGATTACCGACACTAACAAGCTGATCTACACTACGGCAGCAGTGATCAGTGAGATGCTTGGCTACAAGTTGAACAGCCACAAGGGGCAGTACCCTCCATGGAGAAGGAGGCTAGAGGGCAAGATCAAAGTAGCACGGAGGGAGGTTAGCCAACTAACGGAGTTGCAGAAAGGCACGACAAAGAAGGTGCATAAGAAATACAGCAAGCTGTCCATACCTGAGGCCTTGGAAACTGCCAAGCAAAGACTCACAGCCTTGGCCAGCCGCTTGAGGAGGTACACCAGAGAGATAGAAGGCAGGAGAATAAACCAGCTGTTCTCCACAGAACCAGCAAAGGTGTACTCTCAGTGGCAAGGGAACAATAACAGAACAGCACCACCAAGGCTGGAGACGGAGCAATACTGGAAGAGCATATGGGAGAAGGACGCAACCCATAACGGCAATGCTCAGTGGCTAGTGGATCTGAGGGCAGACCATAGCGACCTCCCTGAACAGGGTCCAGTAACCATCACAGTGGCAGACATCCAAGAAAGGGTCTCCAGTATGAAGAGTTGGACAGCCCGACATGGTTCACGCCTACTGGCTGAAGAAGCTGACTGCACTCCACGAGCGTCTGGCAGCACAAATGAACCAGCTGCTAGTTAACGAGAGACACCCGGAATGGCTAACCGAAGGTCGGACGGTCCTGATCCCCAAGGACCCCAAGAAGGGACCGGTCCCATCCAACTACCGACCAATAACCTGCCTCAGTACTACATGGAAGCTCCTGTCAGGCATCATATCGGCTAAGATGAACAGGCACATGGGTCAATACATGAGCGGGGCACAGAAAGGGATTGGCAAGAATACCAGAGGCGCAAAACACCAGCTACTGGTAGACAGAACAGTCAGCCGAGACTGCAAGACCAGACTGACCAACCTGTGCACAGCCTGGATTGATTACAAGAAGGCCTATGACTCAATGCCCCACAGCTGGATACTGGAATGCCTAGAATTGTACAAGATCAACAGGACCCTAAGAGCCTTCATCAGGAACTCAATGGGAATGTGGCACACAACACTAGAGGCCAATTTCAAGCCCATAGCACAAGTCACCATCAAGTGCGGGATCTACCAAGGAGATGCTCTGTCCCCACTGCTGTTCTGCATAGGCCTGAACCCCCTCAGTGAGATCATTAACAAGACTGGCTACGGATACCGACTACGGAACGGAGCGGTTGTCAGCCACCTCCTGTACATGGATGACATCAAGCTGTATGCCAAGAGTGAACGAGACATCGATTCACTGATACACACTACCAGGCTATACAGCAATGACATTGGAATGTCATTCGGGCTGGAGAAGTGTAGTCGGATGGTAACAAAGAGAGGGAAGGTAGTCAGAACTGAGGGGATTGAACTACCAGAAGGCAACATTGCAGACATAGAGGACAGTTACAAGTACCTGGGGATCCCACAGGCGAATGGGAACCATGAAGAGGCCGCTAGGAAAGCTGCAACCACCAAGTACCTGCAGAGGGTCAGGCAAGTCCTGAGGAGTCAGCTGAACGGTAAGAACAAGATCCGGGCCATCAACACCTACGCCCTGCCCGTGATCAGGTACCCTGCTGGGGTAATAGGCTGGCCAAAGGAGGAGATAGAAGCCACTGACATAAAGACAAGAAAGCTCCTGACCATGCATGGAGGGTTTCACCCCAAGTCCAGCATCCTGAGGCTGTACGCTAAGCGGAAGGAAGGGGGCCGGGGACTGGTGAGTGTCAGCACCACAGTCCAGGATGAGACAAGAAACATCCACGAATACATCACGAAGATGGCCCCAACTGACAGCGTGCTCAGTGAATACCTCAGGCAGCAGAAACCCAAGAAAGAGGAGGAAGGCGAGGAACCATCATGGAAGGACAGGCCCCTGCACGGTATGTACCACCGGCAGATAGAGGAGGTGGCTGATATCCAGAAATCCTACCAGTGGCTGGACAAAGCTGGACTGAAAGACAGCACAGAGGCACTAATCATGGCAGCACAAGAACAAGCTCTGAGTACAAGATCCATAGAGGCTGGGGTCTATCACACCAGGCAAGACCCCAGGTGCAGGCTGTGTAAAGATGCCCCAGAGACAATCCAGCACATAACAGCAGGGTGCAAGATGCTAGCAGGCAAGGCATACATGGAACGCCATAACCAAGTGGCCGGCATAGTGTACAGGAACATCTGTGCCGTGTATAACCTGGAAGTCCCGAGGTCAAAATGGGAGATGCCCCCAAGGGTGGTGGAGAATGACCGAGCTAAGATCCTGTGGGACTTCCAGATGCAGACGGACAAAATGGTGGTGGCTAACCAACCGGACATAGTGGTGGTAGACAAACAGAAGAAGACGGCTGTAGTGATCGATGTAGCGGTTCCGAATGACAGTAATATCAGGAAGAAGGAACACGAGAAGCTGGAGAAATACCAAGGGCTCAGAGAAGAGCTCGAGAGGATGTGGAGGGTGAAGGTAACGGTGGTCCCCGTGGTAATCGGAGCACTGGGTGCGGTGACTCCCAAGCTAGGCGAGTGGCTCCAGCAGATCCCGGGAACAACATCGGAGATCTCTGTCCAGAAGAGCGCAGTCCTGGGAACAGCTAAGATACTGCGCAGGACCCTCAAGCTCCCAGGCCTCTGGTAGAGGACCCGAGCTTGAAGGATAAACCGCCCGCAGGGGCGTGCTGGGTGTTTTTTTTTATATTTTTTTAAAATATACACACACACACATATACATATATACATACATATATATACATATATAATACATATATATATATATATATATATATATATATATATATATATATATATATATATATATAATATATATATATATATATATATATATATATATATATATATATATATATATATATATATATATATATATATATATATATATATATACACATACACACGTGTGTGTGGGTTAATTGTGCTGCTTACATTGTTGAGATATACATTACTGTGCTTGAGAGTCACCAACTACCAGAACCAAATTCCTTGTATGTCTGTGCATATACATGGCCAATAAACACGATTCTGATCTGTTCTGATCTCCATGGATCTTGTGCTCAGAGCTTGTTCCTGTGCTGCCATGATTAGTGCCTCTGTGCTGTCTTTCAGTCCAGCTTTGTCCAGCCACTGGTAGGATTTCTGGATATCAGCCACCTCCTCTATCTGCTGGTGGTACATACCGTGCAGGGGCCTGTCCTTCCATGATGGTTCCTCGCCTTCCTCCTCTTTCTTGGGTTTCTGCTGCCTGAGGTATTCACTGAGCACTCGGTCAGTTGGGGCGATCTTACTGATGTATTCGTGGATGTTTGTTGTGTCATCCTGGACTGTGGTGCTGACACCCACCAGTCCCCGGCCTCCTTCCTTCCGCTTAGCGTACAGCCTCAGGGTGCTGGACTTGGGGTGAAACCCTCCATGCATGGTCGGGGGCTTCCTGGTCTTGATGTCAGTGGCTTCTCTCCCGTCCTTTGGCTAGCTTATTATCCCAGCAGGATGTAGGTGTTGATAGCCCAGATCTTCCTCTTACCGTTCAGCTGACTCAGGACTTGCCTGACCCGCTGCAGGTACTTGGTGGTTGCAGCATTTCTAGCGACCTCTTCATGGTTCCCATTCGCCTGCGGGATCCCCAGGTACTTGTAACTGTCCTCTATGTCTGCAATGTTGCCTTCTGGTAGTTCGATCCCCTCAGTTCTGACTACCTTCCCTCTCTTTGTTACCATCCGACTACACTTCTCCAGTCCGAACAACATTCCAATGTCATTGCTGTATATCCTGGTGGTGTGGATCAGTAACTCGACGTCTTGTTCACTCTTGGCATACAGCTTGATGTCATCCATGTACAGGAGGTGGCTGACAACTGCTCCATACCCTGTATGTCATTGCTGTATATCCTGGTGGTGTGGATCAGTAACTCGACGTCTTGTTCACTCTTGGCATACAGCTTGATGTCATCCATGTACAGGAGGTGGCTGACAACTGCTCCATTCCGTAGTCGGTATCCGTAGCCAGTCTTGTTAATGATCTCACTGAGGGGGTTCAGGCCTATGCAGAACAGCAGTGGGGACAGAGGATCTCCTTGGTAGATCCCGCACTTGATGGTGTGTGTGTGTGTGTGTGTGTGTGTGTGTGTGTGTGTGTGTGTGTGTGTGTGTGTGTGTGTGTGTGTGTGTGTGTGTGTGTGTGTGTGTGTGTGTGTGTGTGTGTGTGTGTGTGTGTGTCTCACACACACACACACACACGAGAAGTGGGCTACTAGAACAAGAAGGCGTTGGTGGGCAAGAGATGAAAAAATAGGCCGTTGTTGGAATGCTACTACGCAAGTAACCCTGGCAGAAGGGGTTACATGAATAGGATGAGGGACCTATGGATGCTTCGATACCCAACATCCACAGTGACGGTGAAACAACTAGTAGCTCAGTGTTCCAACATTCGAAAGAAGGGGCTGCTCTCACAGCTAGAGAATGACAAGGTACAACATAAATGCTACGGCAAGGAGGAGCCAGGGCGCCAGGTCATAAACCCAAGAAAGAGGAGGAAGGTGAGGAACCATCATGGAAGAACAGAACACGGTACACTCAGAAAAATAAAGGTGCCAACTGGAACCAAAAGTGGTTCTTTAGACTGATGCCATAGAACAGGGGTGCCCAATCCTAGTCCTCGAGAGCTACTGTCCTGCAGCTTTTAGATGCATCCCTACTCCAACACAGCTGAATCAAATGGTTTGATGACCTCTTCTGCATGTCATCAAGTTTGGCAAAGGCCTGATAACAAGACATTCATTTGATTCAGGTGTGTTGGAACAAGGATGAATCTAAAAGCTGCAGGACAGTAGCTCTCGAGGACTAGGATTGGGCACCCCTGCCATAGAAGAACCTTTTTTGGTGCCACAAAGAACCTTTCAAACTATGGTTCTTTAAAGAACCATTTTTAAAAAGGTCCTTCAAATGGTTCTTTACAAAAAAACAAAACACCCCATTTTAAAGAACTTTTTTTGGTTGGTTCTTTAAACCATTTTAAATCTTTTAAAATAAAATGTAGCATAAATTGAATAGGAGTAGGGTAAAATAAACACGAGCACAGCATAGACATTAATGGTTTGTCATTTCATAATATACCAAAAGACAAAAAGGCATTTTAACCCTCAGCACAACATCACAAGTAATACATGTCACATATTAGTCATTTAAACACTAATAATTAAATATATTTGCTATACTATAAATAAATATAAATACTATATCTATAGATAACAATTAATACATGTATTGTTCAATAAAACATCAGAAAGTGATAAAAACACATTAGAAATAGCAGTAGCTTCATAACAGACCAATAAATCAACACATTTTCATCAGCAGATGTTTGCATGTTCAGTAAAAATATTTCAGCAACAAGTTTTTGATTAAAATTATCAATGAACTTCAGCCTTACGTTATGTAAAGTAAGTTTCATGTTGGACTCATGGTCCTTTGTTAGTCCAGTTTAGGATAATGTCTCTGACATATGTATCATATCAAATATATGTCATATCAAAACAACCCCACACCTGCAGTTGTTTCAGTTTTTCCACAGGTGTTTCCTGTCAGCTGGTCAACCTCACTCAGGTGGACATCCATATCAGCCAACCAAACGACAAGCTCTTCCCTTTGTGCTTCAAACCCCTCCCACTCTGAGACAAGGAGCTGAGAGAGAGAGAAAAAAGTCAATTATAAAGAACAGAGAAAAGTGAAACCCTCCTCAGAAGGTCTGACTCGCATACCTGCAGTCGACCTGTGATGGACTCCTGTTTGGCGTTCACGTCATCCCAGCCGCGGCCGCACTCTCTCGCCAATGCCAGCAGCCGAGTCTGCAGGGTGCCCTGGAAGACCCGAGTTAATGTTCGGCTCCTCCTGGTCAGGCTGTCCAGATGGATGAGCCGAGGTCTCCCCTCTCGCCGCCGCCTCTGAACACACAAGCACAAATTGCATGTGAAGCAGGAGGTGCAGATTCTTTTGCTATTCTTTTCTAAATCCAGACTTGATCACGTGGAGGTATTTGGAAAACTTTTTTGGCCAGCGGACGACTGTTGTCTTGCAGAAAGTCAAATCAAATGTATGCGATACACAATCAATTCACAAGAACACATAAAAATCAAGTCCAGTTCTTGCCTGATTTCAAGTGAATTCTGCATCAAAACAGGGAAAACAGAATTAAAACGAATGTTAGCAGCAAATGTGAGCACAAAGCCTCACTTTGTACAAGCCTGCTATTAAAGTTCTCCTCTATGCAGACGACTTTCCTGTTTTCAAGGCACAACTTGGATCTGCTGTACAAATCTTATGGATACACACTAAATGAAACAGTAGTGTGCATGACTCCAGATTCTGATCCCTCGTCCTAATATGGTCCCAAAGGCTCACAAAAACCGACAGAAATAACAATAAAGCAAATGTTGAGTCCATAAACCAATGGCTGACATGGGTTTTATCATAAGGGCGATAAATATACAGATTTGAGTCTGAGAGATTTGATGTTCATTTACCTGCAGGTGCACTATACGTGCCTGCTCTGTGGTTTTCCGCAATGTTTTGCACATCACTATTTAATACAGGAAGTAGGTGAACTAAAACAAGTCATCTTTCTTTGTGAGAGGACAAATTAATGAAAAACCTCAATGACATCATAGAGATCCCTAAAGATGCTCCTGCTGCTTTTCTTCCTCCTCATCCTAAGCTTCCTTCTCCTTGTCCTCGACATCCATCCAATTGTAATTCAGTCTAATTGTGTTTCTCCCTCTTCCTCATTTTGTTGGAGCTGTGAACAGAGTTAGTGTGAATCTGGATTAATTTGTGCAAACAGGAAAAATCTACAGCTTTTCGGTCAGAGGTGGTCTTGTGATTTAAGCCGGGTAGAGTAGATTTATGTGTTGATGCTACCTGCTTCATCTCTGCGACTGGCTGCTGAGGGATATTTACACCCTGGCTGGATTACAAACTTTAACCACGTGCTGAACTTTGGCCCAGCGTTGATACCTCTTGTTAGTATAATGACCTCTTGGCTTAATGTACGATGGTGGATAAATGAAATGTACAAAGAAAATTTAACTATATTACAAAAGGACATCCATCTTGGTAACATCAAATGACCGGAGCATAATTTGTCAACTAGTCCGAAAATAAGTTATACAGGAACAGTCACAGACACCTTCTCATGTGTCACATTTCTATTCATTCAAAACACTTATGCATAGCTGTGTTTTATACAGCTCTTACAGAATTCAAAGTACAGGCTGATGTGAGTATTTAATGTACGGCTCAGATCTACTGAATTTCTCAGTTTCTAGAGCAGACACAGCTCATGTCAAAACAGGCTTCAGGCGCCATTTTAGTGACTTTAATATAAATTTTAATATCAGTCTAGCTGACATTACGTTATGTACGCCGCACACAATAGGACCACATATTTTAGAAGCCAAAGGTTCAAATTAGTTGAGAGCGCCTTCACTTAATAACAGTGGTTTTGTTAGGAAAACAGTTTCTGTATACCGACACTAAATTACGTTAACATCAACGGCTAACGTAGCTAACATAGCTAACTGTTATTGTTAGCACAGCATTAACAGCAAGCTACAATGAGGAGTAACAAAAACAAAACAGTAAAAAAAGTTTTAATGAAAATGTTTTACCTTTTCCAACAGTCCCAGAATCCAGAGCTTCAAAGACCAGCAGGTACTCGAGACTGTTATCCGCTTCGCTGTCACCATCTGTGAGAAAGTGTTTTTCCCTTAAAAAGTTCAAGGCCCGCCGGTTGCGCAGTCTGTCTGCACATGCGCATCCCAACGGTCGTGTCCAAATTCATGGGCTGCATCCTCCTGAGGCCGCATTTGTGGACCGATTATTTCACCCGGGGGGTGAAAACGATGTGCCGGGAGTCCGCTGTTGAGTTTCGGACGAAATGCATTCTGGGATATTTAGCTGTCCCAAGTCCACACCGATGCATGCTCGATAAAACGGGCGGATCGAGAACACATCCGGGACTTTTTCGCGTTCTCGGCTTGATGCGTACTTCGAATTGGAACAGTACTTGGTCTCCGACTGATGACGTATCACGAGTACACGAGAACGCAAGTACGCACAAGTACGCATATTGAGAAACGCCCTCTCTCTCTGTCATTTATTTGGCTCGAAACACATTAACAAATTTGTCAAAACTAAGTAAGTGTGTCGGTAATGAACATTACACTGACATTTTGTTGTGCAATTGTTATTTACTTGTATTTTATAATTTGACTTTACATACTGCTGGGTGGTTTGTAAAGTTTACAATAACTAGTATTATCATTATGCTATATTTTCTAATATATATAATAATCTCAAAAGTAATGCCTTGAAGCAGAAAATAGTAATACTTTATTAAAATTTAAAACTAAAGTACAGTATTTGAATGTGTGCATTGTGTCTGTTTGTTAACTCACCATAATCATAAATGTCTCAATAATAAATTCCATAGGGGTGGGGGGGGTTGGGTCTTTAGGCTTTGGCCCCCACCCCTGCCACCAGTATATTTTTAAGCAAGTATTTCTAACTTTTATTTGAATATTCAGTTTCCTACCATCTGCTCTTAAAGGGTAATTGCCAGGTAACCCGCCCTCCCCCTTCGCACACACATGCACACAAACAAAACACACAGTATAATTCACACCCTCATAGTGAATAAATATTTATGCCATTTTACACCATCAAACTCAGATAGCTAAGGATGAAGAACCTTTTGTTCTTTAAAGAACCATTTGTAATAGCTGAAGAACCATCTACAACAGGGGTCACCAACACGGTGCCCGCAGGCACCAGGTCGCCCGCAAGGACCACATGAGTCGCCCGCGGGCCTGTTCTAACAATAGCTCACCATAACAACTTACCAGTAAGCTGCATCTATTTTTATTTTTTGCCATTTTTTTTTTTTTAAATCACAATTGCATTGGTGTCAATTTGTTAGAGATAATATATAAAAAAAAAAAGTTTATTATTAAATATTAGATCAGCGCTAACTGGTCTCCATGGAAACAGTTGCCGTGATGACCAGCAAAGGTGAGGAGATGAGGAAAACATGGTGGAAAAAAGAAAGAAAACATTATTTTCACAGTGAATGGGAGGAAGAGTTCTTTTTTACAACTGTGGCACAACGTGGAGAGACATTTCCGAACGTGTCACACAAGCTACCATGCTAACTACCCAAAGGGCAGCACACTGCGAGCGGAAAAGGCCCGCGAGTTAAAGGCAGGTTTGAGCAAACAGTCTTTTTTCACGAGACCGGTGAAAAACTCCCAAAAAGCAACCGAAGCCTCATTTAGAGCTACACATTTCATGATTAAGAAAAAGGCATTTTTAGACGGGGAGGTTTTCAAAGAAGCAATGATGATAATTGCAAAAACTGGATCAGGATCTGGCAAAGTGCAGGTGGTTTAGCATCCAGTGTGACGAGTCCGTGGACAGCAGCAGTACAGCACAGCTGATGGTCTTTATCCGGATGGTATTTGATGGTTTCTCCACAAAAGAACAACTTCTGACACTACTGCCGCTAAAGACAACTACGAAGGGAGTTGACATCTATAACGCGGTGAAGGAGTTTTTTGCGAAGAAAAAGGTACCGTTGGAAAAGCTGGTATCAGTGACTACTGACAGGGCTCCTGCTGATCGGCCGACATACAGGATTCATCGCTCACTGTAAAGGTGACACAGAGTTCCCAAACTTCATGCATTACCACTGCATCATTCACCAGCAGGCGCTATGCGCAAAGGTGATCGGCTTCAAGCACGTCATGACTCCCGTCGTGAAGATCATAAACAGCATCCGCTCCAGAGCTAAACAGCACAGAACATTCAAGGTGCTATTGGAGGAGCTGTCAGCTGAATATGGTGACCTGCTACTACATACGGAAATCCGATGGCTCAGCAGGGGACGGATTTTGCTTTTTTTGTCGTCACTTTTAGGTGAAATCAAAGAGTTGATGCAATCCAAAGGGGAAGACACATCTCTGCTGGAGGACACTGAGTGGACACTTGACCTTGCGTTTTTAACGGACATTACTGGGAAACTGAACCATTTGAACTGTGAGCTGCAAGGCAAAGGTAAGACTGTTGCTGACATGATAAGTGCTTTAAATGGATTTAAAGCCCAGATGAGCATCTTCTCTGTGCATTTACAGAGAAAAAAGGTGCTGCACTTTCCCTCTGTGCAGATGGTGCTGAAAGACAATGCTTCTGCATCTGAGACTTTTGACAAAGTTGCAGAAAAATACACTCAAGTCATAAACCGACTTGGTCAAGAGTTTGAGAACAGGTTTTGTGACCTTGATCAGCTTGAGCCATGTGTGTCATTTGTTTCCAATCCTTTCATGAATGTGGACACAACATGCATTGCTGAGCAACTAAGTTCAATGTTCAGCTTGGATGCTGGACAGGTGGAAATCGAAATTGTAACATTGCAAAATGACGTCCACCTCAAAGCCTATCAGGGTGCACCAAACTTTTGGTGCCTTGTTGACACAGAAAAGTACAGTGGTGTATGCACAGCAGCTATGAAGGTTGCCAGTCTGTTTGGTTCAACCTATCTTTGTGAATCAGCCTTTTCTGACTTGAACTTCATCAAGAACAAACAGAACACGCCTCTCTGATGCACATGTAACACTGATGAAGCGCTAATGAATTAATACAGGCTAGGTATTGAGTGAAATATTATGGTTATTATTAATCAGAAGATTTAGGAATGCTACTGGAGCTGATGGGCAGTAATTAATAAATACACACAACACAAAATGCTTTTGCAGGTACCATGTATTTAACCAAAACCCAAAGAAAAATAACAAAAAAAGAAAAGGAAAACTTAAATAATCACTCCTGCTGCAGCTATTCAATTAATCAAAAACCCAGTGGGGGTGCACAAAGACAACTAAGCAAATTCTTCTGGCTTATACCAAGCAATATAGATTCTCAAAAAAAACCAGTTCCCCATAAATAACATGTTAACATCAAAACCACTGATCCACACTGAAGTCCATGAGTTTTATCTGAATGTCAGTGGTGTGTATGATTGTGGAATCAGTGTACTTGGAAAATAGGGACAGAGCGTCGTCTTTGAAAGCTTCCTACCCAACCAGTGGAAGCTTCAATGCAGAATGAGTCCTGCTCCTAGCCGTTCATTGGCCCGCCATCCTTTTTCATACCCAAAAAGGTTCACCTGGCCTGCATTAAATAAACAAGGCCAATAAGAAATCACAAGAATACAAAAATGTCAGCCAGTTAAGCTAAATACATTAAGTTATTCTTGTTCCTGTGTACACAATTTATGAATAAATAAACAACAGTATACTCAACCAATAAGGATTTAACTGAAACATTTCAACTGCTATATACATGATATATAGCTTCACAACATTTTTTATTCAACAAATATCGGTCAAATCAAAATCAAATTGTTTGGACGGCAGCAGCCAATTAGCGTCAGCTGGTAACAATACAAACAGTCAATTAAAAGTTCAAACTCACCAATTCCGTTCTGTTCAGCGTACAACAACACTATGCCTCTGGCTCACAGTAATCAGCGTCTAAGTTTCATAAGTTAGTTGGTGTTAAAAAAATACATTAAAACGGGAAAAGCAAATGTTTGCCAATACAAACCTGCAACAGCTCTGTCACCTGGCTTGCCTCCACGCATCTGACGGGAGGAAGCCGGGACAGGCTTACTATGACCTACATGCCATCCGATTGGCTGAGTAAAGTCATGTGGTTGGAGTCATGTATTTGTGATGCGTTCAATAGCAGGAAATAAGTGCAGGAAATTACTAAATGCTAGTAAAACAGATTTTACTCTGGGTTACACACATCTGCAAGACTCACTCAGAGTTGCAGTGTCAAGTTATACCCCAGATTACAACACACTGGTGAACAGCATGCAATGCCAGGTTTCCCACTAACAGACAAAGAAAGCCATATTAGATGTTCTCAGTGGCAACATTACAGTGTCATGTCAAAGTTGAATTTAATTATTGAAAAACAAATGTGTTTGTTAAGTGTAACATGTAATAATTTGTTTTAAAATGCTGCCAATTTGGTGAAAAGTTCTGTAAAATTTGAGAGTTGATTTTTGTATGTTACATACATACAAAAATAATGTATGTAACAGTGCATGATTTGTTAAAATTTGTTAGTGGTAAGTGAAAATGTCATAGAAGTGATCACTTTAAAATGTAAATACTTGCAGAGATTTATAGAAATAAAGCGTTGCATATTGATATTTATCTGTTTTCTACCTTGTTTCCTACTTGCATTCTTTATAATTATGGTGAAAAATAATTAACATAATCAGTGTCTTTACATAGATGAATATCATTAATTATTAATGATAACACATAATTAAAGTTAAATTGAGGAAATTTGTTATGTGAGAAGTGTGTGTCAAACTGGTAGCCCTTCACATTAATCAGTACCCAACATAGCTGGACTGGCCATCGGGCATACCGGGCATTTGCCCGGTGGGCCGCTGGCGATTTTTTGTTTTTATGGGCCGATGGATTTTTATTTTTTTTTTTAGGAAGGGTGTATATATAATGATGGATTGGCCAATTGGTCATGATCGACTCTGGGCTGGACCAATTACAGTCGAGGAGGCTGGATGCACCCGCCCCCTTGTTTAGCAATCTTATAGACGAACTAAAGAAAATGGAGAACAAAAAAAGGAAAGGAGGTGTTTATGAAAATATCACTAAATCTGTCATTTATTAATTTTGATATTAATTAATGATCATGTCTCACCTCTAGTGTTCTTGGTCTTAATTTAAGGTTTTTCCTATAGCGATTGACAGATCATGTGACTTTCGCGCATTGCATGCCGGGAACTCGAGGCAAAACAATCCAAGTACCGCATCAAATGCAAGCATTTGCAGCACCGCAAAACGTTCATTCTCCGGTTCCAATACCTTCTTGGTTTTTCTTTGCCGCACAAAAAAGGAATGTACAAAACTAAGGAGAACAATGCCGGTCCGTACAAAGACAGACTCGACGAAAAGGCAAAGAAAAGATACGAGGAAAAAAATCAAAGGAGTGAAAGGGCCAGACCCTTAGGAGCACACAGAGTGGACAAAAGACATTAGCGTGCTGCCCAACTTTCACCACGCTCAGATTTATAATTATACGGTTCTTGGAGTGAGTGCATACACTCATTAAGTTTTTAGTAACTTCAGGTCACTGCAACAAGCCCGGGTACAGTTTACCGACGGATGGGTACAGGACCTTGAAATGCACCGTGTAGAACGACCATCGTACAAACAAAGGTAAGTTTACCAGTCTCACAAATCGTCTTCATAAATACACAATCGTTAACCGTTTATTAATAGGACCTTTGAGCTCAACGGTAATTAATTAGTAGTGGAAATAATTTCTGGTATGCATTACAGAAATGTAGCAGTGACAATAATATTGTATGCTGTAATCGCACTGGGCAATTAGTGATACAAAAAAACTGTTTTATCCTGTAAATAAAAGTATATGTTTTTGTCAATGTACCATGGTAATAACCAGAGGTGTGGACTCGAGTCACATGACTTGGACTCGAGTCAGACTCCAGTCATTAATTTTATGACTTTAGACTTGACTTGAAAAAAGGTTGTAAGACTTGTGACTTGACTTGGACTTTTACACCAGTGACTTGGGACTTGAATTGGACTTGAACCTGTTTACTTGAAAAGACTTGATATTTTACCCAAATCTAAAATTTAACATACATATTATATAAAAAGTGCGGACCATTAATTCACTTTATTCATTCATTCATTCTTACCACACTCCGTATGTATGTGGGCGTGGGCTGTAGCACAGCCAATCAAATTAACCAGATTTGAAAAAAACAAGAACAAAAACGCTCGAGCCAAAAATGCTTCCAAGAGTAATTTCTTTCGGGTACATAAACTACGAAGTAGTCAACAAAAAACGAAATGCAATATGCAAAACATGCAAGAAGAGAATCACAGACGGAGATGGAACAACTTCCAACTTTGTCCGACATTTGAAGTTGCATAAAGAACGGTAGGTGGTGCTTTTTTTTGCTACGATGAGACAGCTGACTTAGCTAACTTCATCTTATTAGCAAATGTTCTCCGGGCTACGTTGATGATACTGTTTGGCTTTAACAGGTATGATATGTTTGTCATGCTATTTTAAATCCGGTCCTGCAAGCGCATCCAAGAATAACATGCAACTTGTTAGCTCAGAATTGTCGGTGAATGGTGAGCAGGGTCCGTTTCAGAAAGTGGGTTCTGTAGCTGTACTCAGTCTCTCTCCGTCTCCTCCCCATCATTAACCCCGTAGATTTAACCCAGTTTAGACTGACAAATATTTATTTTACCATCACATCACAATTCAAAATCACTGTGTTTAATTTGCAATTAGTGTATGGTCGTGTTTAACTTTTGCATGTCTGAGCCTGGGAAATTTTTTTTTGGTTAGAAAATGTGGCCCACCTTAGTGTGTAATTGAGTAGTCCTGCTATACATGGCCTTTTTCTTCTGTCATTTATGTCAATACATCAAATAAAATACTTTGATCGTATATTATTAGCTGTTGTTTATTTGCAAAGGTTATTCTCAACAGGGATGCTAGACAAAAACGGCGTTTTCTACAGACAGCCTAGCATACGCTCTCCACTTGCGAGTGAAAAAAGAAAAAGAAAAAACACCCCTTCCCTATTGGTGTTAGAGTTTACCATGTCAGCCAATCAAAAAAATGATAAGGCAACATGTGACATTTGGTTGTTTAGGGAGAAGGGGAAGTTTTTAGGAGTGACACCCGCGACGGAAAGCGGGCGAGCGAAAGAAAGAGAGAGAGAGAGTTTTCATATGTGAGACATTAGTGACGTTTAGCGTGTTTGGAGGCTGTAGTTAGTTTGTTGTGTAGTTATTGTCTTGTATTGTGTGTCGGTTAGACTGCTGAATTTCATATTTGATCTAAAAAAGCTGTCAAAGGCAGATTCCAGTGTAAACGCTGTCTCCACATAGAAAACTGGGCTGTTGCACCTCCAGTTGTCAGACCTGCAGGGTTTAGGCCTGTGCTGTTCTCCTCTGTCTTATACTGAACACAAACTACATTTTTTGGACTGGCACAAATAATTTGTGTGCCTTCTTATTTAATGCAGCACACCTGATTGTTCTGTAAATAGATTTAAATGGTTATATAAAAAACGCCTGAGGCCTTGGCTGCATTTTTAGGTAAATAGTACCATATAACTTTGTTGTTTGCAAAACTTGTGCATAATTTTTAGAAATGTACAATTTCTATTTGCATTTCAAGTTATGAAAATGATTCGTTAAACATGTAAAAAAATATAACTTTTTTCTACTCGGATTCTGAATTTTTTGTCTGAATTTAGATCAACTGTGCTAATATAGTATACCAAAATGAAAAAAATAACTCAAATTTCAGATATTTGAGGTTGTGCTGTAAATAATGATACCAAACAAGGCAAGAAAAACATATTTTAAAAGTGAAATATAGAAGTAAAATCAAAAGTAGTCAAGAACGGCCAATTATACCCGGGACCCCAGAGGGTTAAAAAAAAGACTTGAAAGGACTTGAAATTCAAAGTTTCGGACTTGGGACTTGACTTGAAAGTTGTCTGTCTTGACTTGCGACTTGACTCTGACTTGCTTGACTTTACTTGAGACTTGACTTGTGACTTGAGGATAAAGACTTGGGACTTACTTGAGACTTGCAAAACAATGACTTGGTCCCACCTCTGGTAATAACAGAAGCGAAACGCAATATTGTGTCAGGACAATTCACTATTTATGCACAATAAATAAAGGAGCATAGCGCGACAATTTCTGTTCAGCGCCACACTTGCTTGTAACCTATATCACCAATTATGTTATGAAAAATGACATATTAACTGCTACAAAACACTGACCTTTGTGGGAATGCTTGGAGCAGACTAACATGTGAGCTGGAGTGTTCTGAGACGTTATATTTGGTATATCCAGACCATCCGTCGGCTTTTACTTCGGAAACATGGCTTAAACAATTTCTCTTCAACGACGTAATCCGATTAAAAAAAAAAAAACGATCTCTTTACCCTTCGGCTTCCCGTGGCTGTCATGCGACCGGCTATTGCAGTTAATAATACAAGAGCTTCTTGCCATTTTTTGGGTTTCTTTTTATCGCTGTGTGACTGAGTTCAATTGAAAGCCTGCGTGCGCTAGTACCTCTTGCCTCAAGTTCCCAGAATCCTTTGCGGTTTTACCCCTGAATGACGTCACATTTTCAATCTCTATCCTGGTGGGCCGGTCTCTAGTCAAAATGCCCGGGCCGATTTTTTGTCCCAGTCCAGCCCTGGTACCCAAGAAGTAGCTCTCACTTTCAAAAAGGTTGGTGACCCCTGATCTACAAAATAAAAAGGTTCTTTGACGTATGATGGTTCTTTAAAGAACCATGAAGACATCTGAAGAACCATTTAAGAACATAATTTTTCTGAGAGTATGTACCACTGGCAGATAGAGGAGGTGGCTGATATCCAGAAATCCTACCAGTGGCTGGACAAAGCTGGACTGAAAGACAGCACAGAGGCACTAATCATGGCAGCACAGGAACAAGCTCTGAGTACAAGATCCATAGAGGCTGGGGTCTATCACACCAGGCAAGACCCCAGGTGCAGGCTGTGTAAAGATGCCCCTGAGACAATCCAGCACATATCAGCAGGGTGCAAGATGCTAGCAGGCAGGGCATACATGGAACGCCATAACCAAGTGGCCGGCATAGTGTACAGGAACATCTGTGCCGAGTATAACCTGGAAGTCCCGAGGTCAAAATGGGACAGGCCCCCTAGTGTGGTCTAGAGCTAAGATCCTGTGGGACTTCCAGATACAGACGGACAAAATGGTAGTGGCTAACCAACTGGCGGTGGTAGACAAACAGAAGAAGACGGCCGTAGTGATCAATCTAGCGGTCCCGAATGACAGCAACATCAAAAAGAAGGAACACGAGAAGCTGGAGAAATACCAAGGGCTCAGAGAAGAGCTCGAGAAAATGTGGAGGGGGAAGGTAACAGTGGTAATCAGAGCACTAGGTGCGGTGACTCCCAAACTAGACGAGTGGCTCCAGCAGATCCCGGGAACAACATCGGAGATCTCTGTCCAGAAGAGCGCAGTCCTGGGAACAGCTAAGATACTGCGCAGGACCCTCAAGCTCCCAGGCCTCTGGTAGAGGACCCGAGCTTGGAGGATAGACCACCCGCAGGGGCGAAGGGGGATTTATTATGTATATATATATATATATATATATATGTACACACACATTTGATGACTATAGTAAACTTTATTTTATTATGCAATTGAATCTGGTAAAATTTATTTACTTCTTTCTTCATACTGTACTTATCCCAGTAGTAATTTTACACCCTGTTAGAATCTGCTTTATTGCCTTAAAAAAAACAACAGCCCCTGTGAGAGAACACAGGAAGTGACATCATTTGTTTTTGGAGGGAATTCAACTGTGGAAAATGAGGTAAGATTCAACTGTCTCTCTTACTTTACTTTTTTTCTCATGATATTTTTGGTTCACTTTTGCAAACAACTTGCTAACTGCGCCAAGCTAATGGCATAGACCAATTCCTAAGTGGTTTGTTCCACTTGTTCAACTTGTGCTTTCATAAAAAGGTGGTGTATTCCTTGAATTATGTTATTGGTCCTTGTTCATGTTTGATGTTGTGTGTTACCTTCTGGTATTTTACAGCAACTTGCATGTTTTACTTTTTTGGTTAATGATTTTTTGTTTCTTGTTTCTGACGTACTTTTTAATGAACAAATATATAAGAAGCAAAGATGAACCGTAGATGTTTACTCAGATGTTAAAATTGAAAACACTGATGTTCCATCCTGTTTGGAAAAATGTTTTTTAAAGATTATTGAACAGTACCAATAAGTGTTGTGAAAATTTTTGTGCCAAGTTGAGACGTCAGGAACATTAAATGCACAAATATGTATATGTTTTTAAAACTGCAAGTATTTTCCATGCTGTTGGAAAACATGGGTTAAAATAAATTTGTTCTTGTATAATACAGACCTGTAGTATTTGTTATTAAATAACTTGTTACAGTTTCAAGAATAAAACATTATATTACCAAAAGGGACATACTTTGTCTAAAGTCACTATTGATCAATATTTACATGTTTAACTATTTCTGGTCTATATGTAAACGTCCCTAACAGGGTGGAACACAATCAGAGGCCATGTTTAAGAAAACTACCTGTAATTACTATCTTATCTATCCCTGAGCTCCACCATAATGGATTTCATATAGTTAAACATGTCTGTATTAAAACAAATAATAAAATATAACACAATATAAAACATATTAATGCACTTTCAATCATCCAGGTAGTAAATCCCAAAGGTTGATTCTGTTCATGTGGACGTTTTCAGTGGGAGAAAGGTTTCGTCATCATCAGGTGGCTTCTTCAGTCTCAGCTGACTGCAGGTTTCCAGTCTTATAAACAGTACATTTGCATAATGACTGAAACTAGCAGCACTGACAACAACGGGCTGTGAGGTCATTTTCTTCATCATAATAATGCAAATTCTCATTACCATTGATCAACACCTACTGATCAATGGCCATGAGTACCATTCACAGAGAGTTGGGGAATGGCTGCAATCACAGCATTGTAAGATTGTGACAGATGGACCCTTAGGCCCCCTCCTCGATTCAGAGATGGTCTTTCCCTTTTCACGTAAATTTCCCTTTTCACGTAAATGGCCTCCTTGACTCCGCGCTCAAACCAGCGTTGCTCCCCGTCCAGGATGTTATTTCAATGAGTGTCCAGTGGACACTCATTGAAAGAGTGTCCACTGGCCTGTAGGTGTAAATAAACTGCAGAGTCCTGGCCTGATGAGGTTGCTCTTCTGTGTTGTGCCACCCGCTTCGCCAGAGGTTGTTTGGTTTCCCCGATGTATAAATCCTGGCAATCCTCCTGGCACTTAACAGCGTACACTATGTTACTCTGTCTGTGTTTGTGTCCTTGGGGTGGACCAGTTTTTAGTTTTAGTTTAGTTTTTTAGTTTCAGTCATTATGCATAGTTCTGTTTATAAGGTTTGGGGAAACCTGCAGTCAGCTGAGACTGAAGAAGTCACCTGGATGAGTGACGAAACATTTCTCCCACTGATGAACAGATGAACAGAATCAACCTTTGGAAATATAAAACATAAACATATATATTTTTTAAAAAGTTATGAAGCTAAAATGTTGCCGCAAAAAGAGAATCACCATTTATCAATGCTGGAGCTGGGCAAGCGATCAGCAGCTTTATCAATAATCTTCATCACATTTCTGCATGAAATAGAGAGGACACGTGACTTTACTGATCAGCTGATTTCACCTGGTTTGATCTTCAGACGTATGCACCAGTCAGAGCTCCAAGTGCAATATGGGTGACGATGTTTTTGAAGAGCTTCATCCGTACAAATTAAAGAGTCCTTGAACCCCACAGGAGGAGGGGGAAAAGGAGATAAGATAAACCTTTATTATTCAGAGGACAGGGTGGAGAGGACAGGGTGGAGAGGACGGGGTGGAGGGAGAGGAGGGTTGAGGCAGTTTTGTTCCTGCAGACTTCGGCTGTCTCTGATTCGTCAGGTTAAAGTCACCTGTTGTTGGTCTCCTAAAATTATAATGTGATGATCGTCTTAGTGGGCGGGGCCTTATGTGATGTCATAAGATTGTGATGTAATATCCTGTACGACAACGTCAAGAAAACATGAAGTTCAGTGAAAAACATTTGGTTGCAATCACATCGCCCCAGGTGATGCCATTATGGGACATTGTGCCTGGGGGCGGGGTCAGCAGAAAGTGGCGGTGATCAGACCGAAGGTCAGCAGGTAAAGGTGTGATGCCAGAGAGGAGGCGGAGTCCTCAGTGTTCTCCAGGCAGCCGTTCTTCTTCAGACACACCCTCTGCTCGCAGAATAAACCTGAAGGTGCACGTGACATCATCAAGTTGTTCTGTGACATCATGGCATCTCCCACCCCACCTACACCACCTGAGCTGTGTTTACCTGTGAAGTTTTCAGGACAGACGCAGCGCAGGAAGTCGACGCAGGTTCCTCCATTCCGACAGACCAAACGCTCGCCGTCGCACACGTTTGCTGATGGCGAAAGATCATCGATCACCAATCAACAGTGTTGGGAAGGTTACTTTTAAAATGTATTCCTCTACAGATTACAGATTACATGCCCCAAATTGTATTTTGTAACGTATTCCGTTACATTACTCAATGACAGTAACGTATTCTGAATACTTTGGATTACCTATTATATTACCGTGCTTTTTACAACTACATGAATGTACTATTGCTGGGTGATTTATTACTATTACTGAAGGCTACTCGCCATACCAATACCAACTAGATGTTTAAATCTTAATATAAATGAGTAACAGTAGGTGGACATTAGGTAAGGCTGCACTTTTTGCAGCGATCTCCTATAGAAAACTATTCCATGCGTATATAAAACAGGTCCGCGGCTCCGAACCGTAGTAAAGGGACCTCTGGCTAATACGTCGGGTTCGTGTCGGGCTTGTAGCTGAAAACTCGCTTTGTTGTCTGGGTCACCTTTGCTAGCGAGAGACAGAGAGAGGCGTTGAAAGGCTGCTCCAACGGAACTTATTGTTTCGGAGAAAAACACGAACACAGTGTACAGTCGAGTCTTAATAGCTTACTTACAGCTGGGCTCGCCAGGCACACTTTTTGCCTGCAGTGGTTATTATTATATTTACATGCTTCCAGCTCCCGTTTCTGCTCGGTGACAGCTCCTACTTTTCCTTTCTCTCCCTCCCTCGCTCACAGACAAATAAAGGGTGTGGCAGTCCATTCTCCCTGCAGCACGGACTACACTGCCCATGAAGCTACAGTCTTTAGGGCGATGCCTGTAACACTCTGCCTGTTGCCTTCATATTAAATCATTTTTGTGAATAATTTTTTTAAATATTTCTTCACGTCATTATGCGGCCGCAAGTAGGGGTGACATGGGCCGCGAGATTGAGACACAGACATGAGAGCCTCTTAATGCGTGTTTTGTTTGGGGCGTGGAAACCAAAAATAGAGAGGGCATAGCCGAACATATGAAACAGGAAAATACCGCTGTGTAATCCATTTATTTCAGCAAAGTAACTGTATTCTGAATACCACCTTTTAAAACGGTAACTGTAACAGAATACACTTACTCATATTTTGTATTTTAAATACGTAACGGCGGTACATGTATTCCGTTACTCCCCAACACTGCCAATCAACTCATCGATAACATGAGGCGCATCATATTCAGCCCCTCTGTGTACCTGTGCAGCCAACCCCGCCTCCTCTCCAGGTGTATCCAGGTAAACAGGAGTCACAGCGCCTCCCCGTGGCTCCATCTTTACACTGACAAAGACCCGAGTCCGAGCATCGAGGAGACACGCTGCCGTCTGCGTGGCACTCGCACTCTGAGGACACGACATCCCAAACACGTCTGTGTTACACCTTACATGTACAGTGTAAACAGGACTTATTCATGCAGTTTGCACAACGTCAGTCTGACTCTTACTGTTTCTAACTTCATTCTTACTTTTGTTTGTGTCGCTGTTGTAAATATAAAAATATATAAATTCAAAAATATATAAATTCCTGCGCTCTGTCACAGTATAAGGCCCTCACCTGTGGCACTCCAACTGTGTTATTTGTTGTTTATTGTAGAGTGGACCATTTTCACTCTTTGCCATGCTGCTGTAACACAACAATTTCCCCTGTGGGATCAATAGAGTATCTATCTATTCACTTGCTGGGACCACATCCTCAGGTTGGACAGTGTTACGGCCCCACCCATATTTTGGATCACGGTGTTTGGATTTTGTTCCGTGTGTCCAGCAGCAGACCATCCTTGCCCTCCAAACCATCTGTGATAAACCTTCGTGTGTCACTTTAGAGAATCATTAAGTTTTGTATGTAGGTTGTAGATACTGCACTGAAGCTGCCTTATTATTTTCTGTACTTTTTTCTCTCGTTTATTAAATCAGGGAGTTGGTTTTGGGTTTTTGTTTCTCCCAGGGTTTAGGTAGCACCTCCCTTTTTGGAATAGCTTGTTTTGTTTGTTATTTTGGCCTGTGTTCACCCCGGAGTTAAAGTTTTCAGTTTTTCGTAGCAATGAAAGCACCTTAACCTGTAAACTGGCTTCTGGATATGGCTCTGGGGAGCGGGGTCACTTTCCTTTTAACCCTCATGTTGCGCTCCTGTATTCCTAGACCGGGACGTAACAGATAGCATTTTTAGTAGATAACAGTGGATGGCGTGAGCATGAATTGAGCTGTGGTTTGGGGACTGGCAGCGGCTCCTGGGCAGATCCCCACATACTAACAAAAATGTGCATGAATAGCTTGTAGTGCTGCGGTGCGGCAGCGGGGTTGGTCATTTATAGACAGAGAACTGGACGGGGCGTGTATGGAGGTGTGGTCCTGCTCCTGAAATTGTGATAAATGATCTCCATTCTACCTTTTAGGTCTAGCTCAGATGGGTTACTCACTGTGAGATATCAACATAAACTAATGTGATAAGACAACTTCTGACCTGTGGAACATTGTGCTGCCGTTTGATGAGAATAAACTTTGGTATTTTATAAAGTCAGAGCTGTGTGAAGACATCTGAGGAGATTTTTCAGTTTTACCCTAACCACAAAACCCTGTAGATCCCCCCCTGTTCCATAGGAGGCGCTCTCTGGCTCATCCAGAATGAATGGAGCACTTTGGAGAATAAAAACCTGTGGACGTGTTCGTCCTGGTTTTCATAGAAGAGCTCAAGACCAGAGCTACGGTTCAACCTTTAGATGTTTTACAGATTTCTAACTTCACATTGAGTTCTGTGTGTGCGTTTGTGTGCATGTTACAGACCAACACAGACGTTCTCGTCGGTCAGCGGCAGCGAGGCATTTTGGTAGTAACCAAGGCGACAGTACTGACAATTCTGCCCCCGCGTGTTGTGTTTACAGCTCACACATGTGACCACGTTGATGAAGTCGATGTAGCTGCAGCGGTTGGAGTGACCATTACACTCACAGTCTAAAGGGAACACACACACACACACACACACACACACACACACACCTGTGTTCAAAGAAGGGCCACCCACAGCCCCACCCCCACCCCCCGGACATCAAACAAAGATTGATGACACAACATGAACTTTGATGGGGAGACATTGTTCTATTAGTGCTCATCATGGCACGTAGTGAAATAAAGGGGGAGGAGTTAGAGCAATGAGGGGCGGGGTCAGTGCTGATAGGAAGGAGTCAGTGTCTACTTAAGTTTGTGAAATAAAATTTCTGGACACCATCGGTGAATCTGGAGGTGGTTAGGGGAGGAGTCTATTTCAGTGTGAGGTCTGTTTGGTGGGTGGGGTCATGTACAGGGTGGCACACGGAGGTCTTACCCTGGAAGCTCACATAAGCAATTTTGGACAGCTGACTGAACTTTGGTCCTCCTGGAATCAGGATCTTCTGGGTCGCTTCAGACACAAAACCAGGTGCGTAACCAGTAAGCATGGCAATATGAAGTCAGGGTCACTGCATTATCTACCAATCAGGGATCAGCACAACGTTTACCGGATCTATTCATCCTGTTAGGATTTTTACCATGAGGGATACATTACTACTACCTGCCATTAGGTGGCAGTACAGTGACTACATTCTGTACCTTTCTTCTCATAGCCTTTGTCCTCTTTCTCCTTCTCTCCTTCAGCTTTAGATTTTTCTTTAGATTCCTCTTTGGCTTCAGGCACTGCTTGGTTCAAAAAGGAAATGAAATACTTAATTTGTATGAGAATGTTGATGTTTTCTGTTTACATTTATTCTAAAACACACTAAAAACCTGCCATTAATGCTTCATTAGAAAATGGTTTCAAAATTTGCATAAACCTACAATCCGCCCAGTGTCAGTAATCTGACCAATCATGCCATGATGGAGAAATCTCCAAAGGTTCCACTTAATCACTGAAACTTTCAGCCATGGAAACAGTACCTTCCCAACAACTGAGAAACTTCAGTGTCAAAGAAAATATTTTAAACAGCGGTGCACTTAAACTAAACTCTAATTTATACTGACAGCTGGGACAGTTGCCAGCCCTAACAACCCTGGACCTGTACCTCAGGAGGTAGAGCAGGTCACCTACTGATCAGAAGATTGGTGGTTCGATCCCTGGCTCCTCCAGTCTGCATGCCAAGTATCCTTGGGCAAGATACTAACCCCAAGTTGCTCTCCGATGCATCCATCAGAGTATGAATGTGTGTGAATGTAGTTAGAAAGCACTAAGTTTAGAGAAAGTGTTTGTGAGAATGGTGTGAATGTGGCATGTTGTATAGAGCACTTTGAGCACTCCGGGAGAGTAGAAAAGCGCTATATAAGAATGAGTCCATTTACCATGGATGGAGTAATCTATTAACAAGAAGGATACTTTCTACAGTAATATCTGTTGACTGTGAATCCTAATCTGTTGTTTTTGTACCTTTTTCCTTTGTTTCCTCTCTTGTCATTTCTTGTTTCGAGCCTTTCTTTTCCTCAAACTTCAACCCTCCTGATGGCTCAACAGATTCCTCTCCGGAAGACGTTCTTTCCTTTTTGTTTGCTGTAGAATCTACTGCAGGATTCTCAATGCCTGGATCCACATTAGGAATGTTTCTGTATGGCACAGAAGAATCTGGACCACTTGATTCAGATTTCTCATTTCCTGTCTCTCCTCTGCCTTGCTTAACTGGAAAAGATTCCTGTCCAGCATTGATAGAATTAGATCCAGGCGTTTTAATATTGTCACTTGAAACATTGCCAGGTTCAAATACAGGCATGGGCTGAGAATCAGATCCTTGTCCAGGGCCAACTGACTTCGGGTTTTCTGGAACTGGGATGGTAAAGTCAACAGGTGCTAAATTACCAGCAGGGTCAGACTGATCTATAGTAGCGGACTTTGTGTCTGATACAGGACCACCTCCATAGGGAGGCAACACGGACTCCTCAGGAATATCTGGAGCTGGAGGGGTAGCATCAGGAGGACGTATTTCTGGAGATGCCCCATCAGGAGAAGGTACATCAGGAGGAGGAAAATCTACTGAAGTATCTGGAGTCTTAGTGGATGGCCCATCTGGAAGTACATCTGGAGAAGGTGGATCAGGAAAAGGTAGGTCAGGAGGAGGTGTATCTGGAGGAAATACATTACGAGAAGGTGGGTCGGGAAGAGGTGCATCAGGAGCAGGTATGTCAGGAGGTGGTACTTCCAGAGGGAGATCAGGACGAGGAAGTTCTTGAGTAGGTACCTCAAGGAAAGATATATCAGTAGGAGCTCCATCAGGAGCTGGAACATTGAGGGAAGATAAAGCAGGAGGAGATGGTGCATCTGGAAACAGTACATCGGGGGTTGGAACAAAAGGAACTATTTCATCAGGAGCGAGTGTATCTGGAGATGATAGATCAAGAGGGGGCATTTCTGGTAGCTGTACATTATTAGTAGGTGTAACCGGAGATGATGCATCAGGAGAAAGTGTATCCGGAGATAGTACATCCAGTAAAACATCAGGAGAAATTACATCAGGAAGGGCTTCATTAAGAGCAGAAGGTATATCCACAGAGGGAGCTTCCAGTGGTAGATCTGGAGGAGGTACGGCCAGAGGAGGTATGTCAGGACGAAGAGAAATTCCATCACGTTTTGTTGTAAAGAGAGTATCTCCAGCCTGACTGATACGGACAGATCCAGTGGGGAGAAAGTCTTCCAATTGAGACCCGTCACCTGGGGAAAACGTTTCTGGGATGGTTGTTAGAGGCAGAATTCCAGCTGATGGTTCTGCGACAGTAGGTGACACAGAACTGGTCACCACTTTCGATATATCAGTCCCAGGTACACCAAAGTCTGAAGTGGAGTTATAGGGTGGACCCAGTGGGTCAGCGATAGACCCTCCAGTGTCAGTACTGCTGCCTTGGACAGTGGGGGTGGTACTGGTAGGACGGCTGGTGGTACTGTCTAGTACTCTGGGAGGTGGTTTTTCTCCAGTCTTCAGACGTGGAGTGTTGGGTGGAGCTGTGTCTGTGGTAGGTCCAGCTGTACTGAATGAGTCTGTAAAGGCAACAGAACCTGTAGTACTAATAGTACTACGGACAGCAGTAAAAACTACTGTACCAGTTGTGAGTGTTGAGGTAGAGTCAATACCAGTTACAGGAAGGTCAGCTGAATCATTACTACTAGTAAAGTAAGTCACAGTACTAGAGTCAGTCATGTATGTACTGGTACTTGAATGGCCTCCGGAATTAGTAGAAATATCAGCTGAAACCATAAGAGGACCCTCTGTGCTGTTATCAGACATTAATGTGTACATGAATGTAGTCAAAGGAATGTCTTTAGGAGAAGTTGGGTCATTCAAAGTCTTATCAGTCATGCGGTTAGTAGTACTCAAAGCTGTATTAGTATCAGTTTTAGTAGTACTGTCAGTTACAGTATAAGTGGCTGCAGTACTGTCACTGGTTGCTGAAGTAGTAGTAGTAGTAGTAGTACTCTCAGCTGGGGTACCAAAGTCAGTTTTAGTAGGAACAGTAGCTGTACTAGTTCTGTCAGTTGTGGCTGTAGTAATGCCAACAGCAGTATTTGTGTCAGTTGGCGTCCTGCTCTCAGGTACAATAGTAATAGTAGCAGTAGTAGTACTGTCAGTCAATCCATCTGATGTGGCAGGTCTATCAGATGCTTCAGAGTTAGAGTCACCACCTGCTGTCAGAGAAGAAGAGTTACGTCTCTTTAGTAATCTTTTCTCTACAGTCTGCAGAACAGGGTACTGGGGCTTTCCAGTCTAATTCTCTGGCTGTAAAAACAAACTGGTGAGCTACTGGGTGTGTCCCACCATGAAGCCAGACCAGAAAAAAGAATGAAAACAAGATCTTTTTACAGCTAAGAGACTCCAGGGAGGTTTTAATGAAAGGGAGTGCAATAAATGAACACTCTCATAACAGCCATGCAGATGGTCAGGCTGGCAGACTCCAGAGTAAACCACCTGCTCTCAAAGGCCTCCCTGGACACCAAAACCTGGTCTTAGTGGAACTGCAATCAACCCCCACCCCTCACGCAATCCCTAACCAACAACAGAAACCATTTGAGTCATTAATCTTCTAGTCTTGATGCTAGTCCTGTCTTTAAATCTGAGACTAAACCTCCTTCTCAGCACCCCAAATCTCAACATGTTTATACCTGTTCCCCAACAGCCTGAACAGCAGCATTGTTTTAGAAATTATACAGATGATGTTCACACCATCAACAGGTCAACATTGTGCAATGAGCCACAGCGCAGAGGCTCCTTTTTCAACTGAACCTGGATCTCAAGGTTCATACAGTTTGGGTTTCTTTTATGCATCTAGCTCATCCCCAGTCACCTGATCTCTGCCATGGCTCATCAGCCTCTGCTCTGCTTGGATGGGGTTATTATCTCTGGTCCTGCCTGCATAGGGTGCTGAGGCCATAACATTGGGTTTAGTTTGGAGTCTGTTGCAGCCCATCCAGCCACATCTCATCTCCTGTGATTGTAAGAAACACCCGGTCTGTGTCCTGCAGAGGCTTTATGGACACTAACAATTTCTAATGCAGCTAAATCCACAGACTGCTGGACAAATCCTCTCTTAGCCCAGACTGTTTCCACCCTGTCAGTGCTTTAGTCTCAGAAACTTTGAATCACGTTTGTCCAGAAGTTTGAGAATTCAGCTGCTGACTCCTCAGATCTAAAAAAGTCAGTCACTAGCTGATCTACTAATCTATATAGCTGATCTGTTGATCTGGTTCTTCTATTCAGTCAGGGTTGCATCTCCTAGGATGAGTGTGTGTGTGTGTGTGTGTGTGAGTTGACTGGTAGATTAAAACAACTAACACAGATTAAGAGGATGAGCTGTTCATCTGTTAAATTTTCCTTGCAGACTGCTATCGTGTGACTGATGGGGATGATGTAATGTGAAGTGAATTCAGCTGCTAAAAGCTCACCTCAGACAAGCTGCACAGAAATACACGGATGCTTACAAGTGTAAAGTGCCATGATGCAACACAGACAGGTGAGCATACAGACAGTTAAGACAGCTGATCAGCTGAGCTGTACTTACTGGCTGCAGGTTCTGTTGCTTCACCTGAGAAGGACATGAATGGAAACAGGTGTAGAGTTTATATTGCTGTTTGCAGGTGCGTGTCTGTGTGCATGTGTAGCTACATACAGGCGTTGGCAGTGCCTTTGGGCAGAGGCAGGTATGATCCCGGTCTCCAGGTGCGAGATGTGAACTCTCGGCTGCAGCTCTGACAGTCCTGTCCAGCCGTATTGTGGTCACATTCACACTGCAGTGTTGCATCGCGCAGCGCACACTGAGATGCATGCAGGTTGCACTTACACCTGAGAAACACATACAAAGAAGGGCTTGGCTTCACCTGAAGTTTCACCAACTCATACGAAACCTCTTCCTGAAACTAGACCACTAAGATGGACGCTGCTCCTTAAACCTGCATTCTTTCTAATGTCCAGCAGGGAGTGACTCCTCTTGGCTGTGAAGGAGTCTGACTGGACAGAAGTATACGAGCCTTTAGATCGCCTGATCTCTGAGCTCAGTGAGTACTTTCAGGTCTGACTGAATACAACAGTTTATCCTGCTCGAAGCAGGCCAGGATTTAGGGCAGGGCTACAGTGGGACTGGTTGAGTTGCTTGTCATGTCAAGATGGTGACAGTGTTCAGCTTGACCAATGGATCATCTATCCTCTGTGTATGTCTCAAACTTGCTGAAAACCCCCTGATTTCAGGGAAGCTTTAAAAGAAAATTCTTCTGAATGTAATCCAATTTCTTTCCAAAATCTCGAATCCTAATCCTCTTAAACTGGCCCCCCTACATGACTTTGTGTGATTGGCTGGAATGTTGGAATTGCCTGATGATGATGGCTGGCTTTTGGCTCATCTTGGTTGTGATGTAGAGGTTGGTACATTGGTTGTTAACTGGTTTTAGCATTGTAATGGTACGTTAGTGTTTGTTTGTGGTTGTTTAGTTTGTTACCCAGTAGGGATGTTGGTCTTTGCAGGGCAAGGACGTGTTTGTCTCATTTGTGAATGTAGCCAGTTGTTGCTGAGTTAGAGTTAGATTATGGTATGTCTTTGTTAGTTACCTGGCAAAAACATCAATGTTGGAAATAGCATAGAAGTATTTCAGCAGGTTGTCTCTCTGGACGTAGGTTCCTCCCAGTGCCGGGCGGAGGAGCCTCAGTCGGAGGTTGGTGAAAGTGAAGAAATCTCTGAGTCCCTTTGTGGTCTCCATCCGAGTGTACAGAGCATCCATATTGATCAGCTTTGGACCAGCAAACACCCCGAACCGAGCTCGCACCTCAAACACCACAGATTTCTCTTCCTGTTGGTGAGGAGAAGTTTCAGATAACCACAAATAAATATAAGCTGTACAAATGTGTTCTGCATACTGTGCATGTCAGGGACCAGCATCAGGGTCCAGTTACAGACCTTAGCGCCGACCCAGCGGGAGTACTGCTCGGTGCAGATGACCCGGGTAATGTTACTTGGTGCTAAATCAGTGACTCGTTTGGGCGACATGCCGAAAGCCTCGAGACAGTCGTCGGCATAATACTGATACGGCTGCCAAGTGACACCTGAAACACAAACGTGGATTATTTGACAGTTCACGGTGTTTGTGACTTCCTGTTTCCTGGTTTCAGAATCATCTCCAGACAAAATCCATCTGTAAAAGCTTCATAAATGACTTTGTTTCACCCACATCCATAGATCAGAGGAGACAAGGGTTTCTGAATGATACCCCTCAGACTCTGCACTCAGCTAATTACTCTTCAGTGAAGTTGATCAGCAGAACGTTTCAGGGAAATCTCTCAAACATTAGTCAGAACAGGTGTTTAACAGGTTTCCAGTCACCTTTGTCGATGGATTTCTCCAGCACCATGCTGGTTGGACGGCCATATTCGAAGGTAACAACAATGTCATCGACCACCTCCAGACTCTTGTTCCAGGTAAGGGTGATGTTGGCCAATAGGGGCTCAGGAAACCTGGACCATGTGATTGTCTGCCAGTAAGTGATGAGCCCACCCCTCTCCCTGTCTCCCATGAGCTGAGGAGGGTGAGACAGGTCTGGGCTGGAGGCGTCGCACTCATCGCTGCACAGGTACGGGTTCTCCTGAGGAAAAACCACATTGAGCACCAATATTTGATAAAACACGAACACGGGCTGTAAGTTTTTAAACAATCAAGAATGTCATTGTCACATTAACATCTGTAGCTCCCGTAACTCCTGAACAACTTGCTAAATTGAAAGAATTCCAACGCCTCTTCAAAGCAGCAACTCTGCACGTTTCAGTGATTTTACAGTTATTATAATCCCAGGCATGGTGTTGCAGAAGCCCCTCGAAGACAAAGGTTGATTGACAGAAAACAGAGTGAGTGAGTGTGATGGAAATCCGCAGAAAACAGACATTTTATCAGGAATTTGTGTTCTTTTTACTTTTACCTTACATACATTATACATGCTTCCCTTAGGCAGCATCATTAGAAGACATAGCATACATTTTCACTGCTATGCAGATGACACGCAGCTCTATCTATCCATGAAGCCAGGTAACACACACCAGTTAGTTAAACTGCAGGAATGTCTTAAAGACATAAAGACCTGGATGGCCGCTAACTTTCTGCTTCTTAATTCAGATCAAACTGAGGTTATTGTACTCGGCCCTGAAAATCTTAGAAATATGGTATCTAAGCAGATTCTTACTCTGGATGGCATTACCTTGGCCTCCAGTAACACTGTGAGGAACCTTGGAGTCATTTTTGACCAGGACATGTCCTTCAATGCACATATTAAACAAATATGTAAGACTGCTTTCTTTCATTTGTGCAACATCTCTAAAATTAGAAATATCCTGTCTCAGAGTGACGCTGAAAAACTAGTTCATGCATTTATTACTTTCAGGCTGGACTACTGTAATTCTTTATTATCAGGATGTCCTAAAAACTCCCTGAAAAGCCTTCAGTTAATCCAAAATGCTGCAGCAAGAGTCCTGACAGGGACTAGAAAGAGAGAGCTGTTAGAAAAAGCGTCTTGAAAAAACGGCGATATTCCGGCAGCTGGGACGCCAAAATACGACCGTATAATTACAGAAAATAACTCCCGCATAAAAATACGGTTATTTCCAGTAATGAAAATACAATTAGTTGCGCTAATTTGACATGGGATCTCGCCTGTTTCAAGTGCCGCTAAACATTAAATTAGGAACATGTTAATGTCATTAAACAGTGAAATCATCTATAAATAGGAAAAGAAAACATCCCCAAAAAACAGTAATATTCCGGCAGCTGGGGCGCCAAAATTCGACCGTAAAATAACAGAAAATAACGTCCTCATAAAAATACGGTTATTTTCAGTAGTGAAAATAGAGTTTGTTGCGGTAATGTTACATGGGATTCTGCCTTTCCCAAGTGCTTTTAGACATCAAATCAGGAACATTGTAACGTGATCAAACAATGAAATTACCTATAAACAAGGTCAATGAATGTGGCAATATGAATCATAATACGTAAATGTCCAGAAATATACAGTTGGTTTAACTAATAATAGATTGCATGCTCTGGGACAGACTGACAGAGGAGAGGCTGCCGTATCGCACCATCGGCCCCCCTGGCCATCACCAGTAGGCGGTACGTGAAGTGTCTTGACCACGGACACAACGACCGAGAGTGTTAGGGGCTCGAACCGCCAACCTTCTGATCGCAAGGCGAACTGCTAACTCATGAGCCACGATCGCCCTAGCTAGCAATGATAATAATACTTATGTGATGTAACACAAGCTTATAGGGATCATGTTATATACTTTACTGTAGCATTACATTTGAATCCAACAGTTCAGTCTTTCAAATAACGGACAGATATTTGTGGAATCATGATACATTTGTGAATGTATTTTAACAATCTAAATATGCATATGTACAGACAGATACATTTAATGATCATGACAATTATGTTTCATTACATTACAGTGATTTGACGTTAATTTACATTTGAAATGTGAAGTCAAAGTCTATTTACGTAACTTTAATGATATTCTAGAAGAACAGAACAAAACTGTAAAATGCACGATTCTTTCCTACGGTCGCAGCCATACCCGCGACCTTGTTGTTGTTAGTTCACATTCATTGGCCGATGCTTAGCGTCATGTTATTATGTGTCCCGACATCCAATGGCATATCACATTGTTTTCATGGCCACACCCTCACCCCAGGTGCAGAGGCCTATTTCTGTTCAGGAATGTTGTGAAAACTTTGAGATTTATATTAATTGCAATTCCTACCTCTACATTTATTAAAAAATATATATAGTTATCACAGCGTGGCAGTTAACTGATTTAGATTGTGGCATGCAAAAGAATCTTAACTAATTAGCTCAAAGATATTGAGCTTGTTATTCCACCCCAAGCTGGTAGGGGGGGCTCTTTATTTAAACACTTTCTGGTGTTTCCATGTGCCTCAACCTTCAACAACAGCAGAACAGATGAGTGACATCCCGCTACAAAACAACAACTGTCAGTGACTCTGCACCACGGCGCAAACACAACATTCAAGATAACAGTTAAAAGTAACTAACCATAAACAATAAAACAAGAACATCTAAACAGCAGCACATGTCCCAAGGCATGATGGGAGAGAACTAGCTGTTTCTGGATGTATTTTTACGATCTAAATATGCATATGTACAAAAAAATATATTTAACAAACAAGTAAATTGTGTTTTACTATATTTACAGTGATGTTATGTTGTTTTACCTTTGACATGTAAGATCACAGTCTGCTTATGTAAATTGAATGATATCCTAGGAAGACAGTACAAAACTGTAAAGAATTACAGTAATATACTTTGACATTACTATTTTTTGGAACAGTGCAGATTTCTCCTGTTTTGGCTTCCCTTCATTGGCTTCCTGTTAAATCCAGAATTCAAAATCCTGCTTCTCACATACAAGGTCTTAAATAATCAGGCCCCATCTTATCTTAATGACCTCATCATGCCTTCCTACTGTACTTTTAGGATTAGGCTTCAAACTCTCTTTTTTGCTAAAGCATATAGTTAGGGCTGGATCAGCTGACCCTGAATCTTCCTTTAGTTATGCTGTAATAGGCCTAGGCTGTTAGGGCCTTCCCATGATGGATTGGTGTGTCTTCTTCATTTACCTTTTTCACTCTGTCTTTATACACCATCCATCCATTTTCATCCGCTTTTTTTTAAGTTGCAGCAGCAGCTTAAGCAGAGAAGCCCAGACCTTCCTCTTTCCTCCAGTTTGTCCAGGGGAACACCCAGACATTCCCAGGTGAGTTGGGAGATATAATCTCTCCAGTGTGTCCTGGGTCTCCCCCAGTGGGAGATACTCAGAAAACTGCACCCACCCAGGAGGCATGCTTGTCAGATGCCCGATCCAGCTCAACTGGCTCTTTTCGATGTGGAGCAGCAGCTCTGCTCTGAGTCCCTCCTGGATGGTTGAACTCCTCACCCTATCTGTAAGTGAGAGGCCAGCCCCCCCTGAAAGCTCATTTCTGCTTCTTTATTTGAAATCTTGTTCTTTCAGTCACTACCCATAGCTCATGAACATAGGTGAGGGTAGGGAAATCGAGAGCTCTGCTTTTACGCACAGCCGTAAATATGCCTGAAAGCCTGAAACACTCCAAACCATCAGCTCAGCTTAACAACAAACTTTGTTGCTTGTAATAAGACACATCTTTGTGTGAGGCTTGCAGTTTAAAACTCCAGCATTATTATTACTAAGGTGGAGAAATGTGGAAATCTCCCCCTCTTGTTCCAAATATTCGAACACTCCTATGACCGATTGTCACAAATGCATCATAAAATAAGACGTGTATTTTCCATTAAACCGGCTGCGGCAACCTTCATGTTTGTGCGATCATTATTCCCACAGGTTGCTCTGTCACCAGTCACACCATTTAGTCTAAGAGCTGACACTGTGCCTCTTTAGTAAATACAGACAGCAGCTGTTTAATAAAAGATATGTTGTTACAGACCATAGATAAACTGAGATTTAAAAATGTGCTGTTCGAGGTAGTCAGAGTGGACTGAGATGAAGAAAGATCTTAACCTCAGCGCAGAAGTGCTAGTATTAATGGTGAACATGGACCTGCACCAGTGTGGCTTTTCATGGGCAGTGTTTGTAGTTTTATTGTTGCGGGTGCTTCCTGATTCGGTTTGACATGCTGTTTGTAGGCGGTTAACACCAATGACGTTTGCAAACACAAACTGTGCGGTGATCCCACTGCTTCTGTTTGCCTGTGTTTAATTAATGTTGACCTTTAACCTAGGCCTCCGTTATACTTACACGTACTTTGTGTAGTCATTAAAGGTCAGTATGCTGTACCTTTACAGAGACTCTAACATGTGCAGAGAGGGATTAACACTGATGCTAATCTGATCAGGGTTTGAGGTTTATCCTTTAACTTCAGCTGCCGTGTGCAGGAGAAGTGGCTTTAACTAACCAGCACTAACTAATCACACGAAGAAAGCCGAAAACCTGAAATACATGCTGAAGGAGACATGTTAGACTCATTCCTGTCAGATGATCATGAAAGTGTTTAAATTTTCATGTAGTTTCCACCAAAATGTCCAAACTCAGAGTACTCCCATTTCCCATCAGATAACTGGGAAACATTCGGAAGGACCTGGTCTTGTTAGGAGAGACTGCTTTGGACGGAGCAGCTCCAGCCAAATTTATTAAACCCCCCAAAACGTGACTATCCCGAGTTGGGACCAGGAAGCAGAGGTGCAGTCTTACAGGTTCCTGGAAAGTTTGGATAGCCAAGCTTATTAATTCCCGTTAAAATACTGTTACAGTAGTCTGACTCAAAGCATGTGTGGTGGTCTGAATGTAAACTCATTATTGATCCTGTGTGATAAGAAATGTCATTGAATGTTGGGGGGGTGTAGATACCTGCACAGACAGCAGGTATCTACATCCCACTGTTCACTTTAAAAACTGTAAACAGCTCCGTCGACACTTTGAACCGTGAGCATGTCAACTAAACGCTAACGTAAGTTGTTCCCACACTTCATAGCTGATTTCAGTCACGCAAGTCTCAGGAGGAAGCTGACAAAAAGCCATGTAGGTACAGCCGGGATTCAAACCAGGAACCTTCTTGCTTGGAGGCATAACCACTGTTCCACCCAATGTGATTACAGCTGAGTCTATTTTTCAGTGGAGCCAGTGGCTCCAGCGTCCAGTTGCTGCACAGTCTGAACGTCCTTGTTCATGTTCTGATCACATTACTGCACCTGTGTAATTTACCCACTGAACTTTAGCGTGTTTCACGTATGTTGTGAGACGCTTCCTGTCCGACTCTCGGGGTCTTTTCACTGACACAAATGAAATCAATTAGCATTTAGTCTTTGCTTCATTACAGCTGTTACATTTATCAATAATTCAGGCAGGACTTCAGCTTCCCAAAGGAACAATTAGAGAGCCAGCGGGATCATCGTGTCCTCTGTGTGTTTGCAGAGGGGTCCAAACTGTGGCTCGGGGCGCCTGCAGGAGGTCATACAATGGTGATCGTCTGCTCTTCCTTGTTTTGGTGAAAGATAACAAGCTGCTCATGTTTAAAATGAGTGAAATACCAACGATTTAATTGCAGTCAGAGAACTTTAAAATAATTTCATCAGCAAACAATTCTGATGCTGCAGCACCAATCACAAGCTCTGTGTGAGGTGAAACCCTCACCTGTGGACAGAGTTCATCTGACAGACTGAAGTTTGTGGAGTGAAAATGATGAAGAGAGCAGAGTATTGAGCTACAATGTCTGTCTGTGACACAGGCAACAGGAAATCGGCTCAGAGGTCACCTGTGTGTTCAGGTTTGTGATCAGGTGTGTGTGTTCAGGTGCGTCAGACTGACCAGTGTACAGAATCTCTCAGGTGGGTTTCCACAGGTGATCCCAGGGGGGTCAACTCTGATCTGCATCACCTCCTTCATGTTGGTCGGGGGCGGCTGACAGGCGTAAAACTCAGGCCCCGCCTTCGAGCCGTGCAGAGATCGACACACATCAAACTGACACCGTCCCCACGGCAGCAGGAGGGCGAGGAGGGCGAGGACGTGTGAGATGGACATGATGAACTGTCAGGCAAACAGGAAGTTCAGCTGAAGGTCATGCCATAGTTACAGCTTTGCCAGGCCTATTTCAAACAGGTGGCTACCATGGCCACCATCTGCTTACTGTGTGGTTGTCATGGTGTGCTAAAGGTTTTGCTCGCCGCCCACAGGCCTGCAGTGGAAGAACAGAAACAGAGCGTCAAACGTTGAGTACGACGTGAACTTGAACCAAACATGTTCACAGACAGGAAACGATCTGCTCTAAATGACCTCACTTCCTGTTTGCAGCTGTCACTGCCACCTTTGGGCACAGACTTGGGTTGTCTCTGGAAGCTCACCTGTGCATTACAAACCAATTATTCATAAATATTTTCTATCCTGTAACAACATGTCTACGTTGTTGCCTTCAGCCGAGAGCTTTCACGTGTTTTACTCCTTTCATAAAGGAGGTGCTGCTTTTGTTCAGCCTGGAAACGTAAGGAGCAACACACAGTACAGGAAGCTACTAGCCTGCGCAAACCGGTCACTAAGCTGAGCTGGAACCAGGCGCCCCTTCATTATGGACAAACTGTGAAGAACTCAGAGACCGGGCAGGTCATTTCTCCCAGTCACGTCATTGTTACTGGTCATGTGACCGTTGAAGACTCCCAGCAGGACAACCGAACCCTATATGACCTGAGTACTCTGAGCTGTGATTGAACAAGTCCGCACAAACCTCAGTCGAGACCTGTTCTCCCACCCAAACATGCAGGGAAGCAAGGCTCACATTCACCTCACCAGAGAAACGCCGTGACCCGGGGGGATAGAAGAAGACCCGCTGCCCTTCGCCCACCACCTGTCACTGCGGACAGCTGCAAACTGGGGCAGGATCCGAGCATCGTGCCATCTCTCAGCCTCAGGCAGGGAAGTACCACAACCCACGGACAACGACCCCCCCCCCCCAAAACCACCACCAAACATAGTTTAGAGCAAAGTGTCGATCTTTACCGCCAAGTTTTTCCTACCAGTATAAACACCATAACCAGCGGCGACCCTGAAGCGCTGACCAACTACTGAAAGCATCCAGATGTTTGGGACCTGCCGATTTACCTGAAGTCTTTTAATCAGCCGTCATCATGCAGGAGCAGGTGTGTAGATGTTGCTCAGCGTCCTGCAGCCTCTAGAGAAATAAAATGAGACGGTCCGAGCTCGGCTCAGAGTCTGTGTTTGTTTGTGCGATGGCAGAGATGATTAAACTGAGACGCTCGGTCCTCCGACTCTTCCTCTTTATTAAAATCTTCCTGCTGATGAAACCGGAGCGGGATCAGTACCATGGCTGACACACACTCAGCGTCCACTTCATTAGAAACACCTCCTCACTAATGTCTCGTTTACTTTCAGAAAATCATCATTTTATCACCTGAAGCTTTCAGATCAGTTTTCACCTGAGACACCTTCGTACAGACCTGCTCAGGTTATTTCGTCCATGTGTCTGTCTGTCTGCAAGCACACCTGTCTGTGTGACAGTCACTCACCTGTCTGTCTTCAAGTTGATTCTTGATGAGCTGATCAAACATTCCTCCTCCTCAGCTCCTCTCTTCTTACTGTATTTCCTTTTGTTCTCTTCCTCTTTTCATTAATCCTCCTCTTCCTCAGCGAGCCTCCTTCTGTTTCTCCTCTAATCCCTCTCCTCATCTCCTCCTCTTTTCTCTCTCAGAGATCTGTCGCTCTGATGGCTCAGCCCTCCCTCTCTCTCTCTCTCTGGATCAGGTGGTAAAACGGTTCATCTGACGGTTCATAGCGAGGGGTGAGTAACCCCGCTAGTCACATGACCGGCATCTGATCCTGACAGGAAACAAACTTTTTTCCTCCGAGAGTTAAATGATATTCTGCACCTGCTCAGGTAAACAAAGGTGTCAGTCACAAATAAATGAAATGGCCAGGAATGGGTCGATGGGCGGAGACCACGCCCCCTGGCCTGACATGAGGTGGTGTCTTTGAGCTATGAGCTGATGATGTGGTGGTTCTGGTTCAGCTCCACCTGCAGCTCTGTGAGAGCCTTTTAGCCAAACGTTACATCGCTGCTCAGTAAAAAGATCCCTGATGATTAAATTATAAAATATATACAACAAATTTATGAAATCATTGGAGCAATACAGCAAAAACGACCATCAGGGTCAGATCCTGATGGAAACTTAGAATAGAATAGAATAGAATAGAATAGAATTCAACTTTATTGTCATTGCACATGCACAGGTACAGGGCAACGAAATGCAGTTTGCATCCATCCAGAAGTGCTTTAGTGATATAGATATATTACAATATATATTAGCAATAATATAGATATGCAAGTATATTACAGAAATGGGTCTATTGTGGTATGTTATAATGTACACGGTATGAAGTATGTTGTGAATATTCTATAACTATAGGTATGTACAGGCTGTAGTGAGTACAAGCTATGTACAGGATATGAACAGGATATAAATATGAAAAACTATACAGAATATGAAATAAATAACTTTACAGAAATCTGAGTTATACAGCTATACAGAAATGGGAACTATGCAAGTTGTAAACAGTTGTAAGGTTAAAAATTATTGTATGTACAGAATGATTATTTACACAGAGCTATACAGTAGTGCAGTTAAGATAAGTGAGGGTGTGGGATAATTTCTACAGAGGCTGTATAAAGTGCTAGTGGTTGTGAGTGGTGGTTCAGTCCATGTTATTATTGTGTGTTTGAGGGTACAGTTGTCCATTGTGGGTGTGTGTATGTTCAGTCCATGTGTTAACGTGGGTCAGATGTCAGGAGGCAGAGTTCAGGAGTCTGACAGCTGTGGGGAAGAAGCTGTTCCGGTACCTGGTGGTCTTAGTCCGGAGGCTCCTGTAGCGCCTCCCAGAGGGCAGGAGGGTGAAGAGTCCATGTGATGGGTGACTGGGGTCTCTGATGATTTTTCCAGCCCTTTTCAGACACCGCTTCCTGTAGATGTCTTTTATGGCAGGAAGTGGTGCTCCGGCGATGCGCTGGGCAGTTTTCACGACCCTCTGCAACGCCTTCCGGTCCGAGGCAGAGCAGTTCCCGTACCAGACTGTTATACAGTTGGTCAGGATGCTCTCGATGGTGCAGCGATAGAAGTTCACCAGGATGTCTGAGGACAGGTGGTTCTTCCTCAGAGTCCTCAAGAAGAAGAGGCGCTGGTGAGCCTTCTTGACCAGCTTGGAGCAGTTGGTCGTCCAGGTGAGATCCTCGGAGATGTGGACTCCCAGGAACTTGAAGCTGCTCAAACTTCCTATAATCTCAGGAATCTTTCTGCTTTTATTGGCTAGTTTGAAGAGAATTTTTAGAGCTACGCTTCCTTTGCCTCACTGCTGTGCTGTCGGCTCCTTAGGACTGCCACATGTTTTAGTTTATGGCAAATATCCGAGACCTCTGAGGCTCCGCCCCAGCAGGAACGTATCCCAAGCCCATCCCATGCTTCCAGGACACCTGGATCAAGGCCACTGTCCTGCAGCGAGGCTCCACCTATGAGCACACGGCCTCCTGCACCACCTTGGCTCCATCCAGTCTGTCCTGACTCCACACCTGAACCCACAATGCTCCTCAAAAAGCTGTTGGAGGCTCCACAGAAGTTCCAGAGATCCCAGATTGTAGTCAATGTGGGAACACCTGGGAGTCCAGTTCCTGCTCTCAGCCACGGGTTGTTTCACTCACCTGCTGAGCTCGCACACGTGGCTGGCATCACTGTGCAGCAACTGATGGCACCTTTCTCGGCTGCTAACCCAAAGCACATTGTGTGCTGTCGGCCCTGCGTGCTGCACAATAACATTCAATATTTAGTATTTACTGTTATTTACACTTAGCTAGATTATTGCAATGGTGTTGTGTTTATTATGTTGTTCTCTTTTTTGCTTGTTTTCTCTTCTTTTTTCCTCTCAACAGGTGATCCAGGTGATTTTTTCTCTTCCCCTCTGTTTTTCTTTCCTTCTCTCCTTTCTTTCTCCCTTTCCTGTACCCCAGTCATGTCTGTCCCGTCTTTAACTACTGAAAATAAAATAAAATAAAATAAATAACAAAGGTCAATCAAATGGACCAATATGGCAAGGCCGTGATGATGCACTTGGTAAAGTAAATCCATTGGGCATCTTGGCCTTCAGACAATAATTCTGATGGCTAAAGAACCAAATCAGACAGGCAAAAGAAAACAAACAAACAAACGAAAAACTGATGGCAGAAGATTGGTTAGGCCAGGGGTCGGCAACACCGCTCACGCCTCACAGATGACAGCTTACAGTCCTGCGTAAAGATGAAAGCCTCGATTTGCAGACGCTGTGCGCAGAGGTTCGGGACCAGAAGTCTCATTGTAAACACATCACAGCAGACCCGACGATGTTTGCATGAACATGCTTTTCAGCATCTCTTTATTGACCACTTTTCACACACGGTTGCTGTACGCATACAGCCGGCTGTAGCTTTCCAGCTCACAGCCCAACAACACAACAGCAGAGAGAGCACAGACTTTAAGGCGGTGAGGCGCGATTGCGGGTGCCGCTCAGGTGTGTCCGACTCCCCTGCAGCGGCACTGCAGACCACGCCCCGCCACACACATTAACAAGGTAAAATAGATATTTAGGCAGAATTTTGCAAATATCTATTTATTTATTTTTTTTTAGCAGCATAGTGCTTTTTTTCCAATTACTTTTTAAAAAAAGGGTGGCGGCTCACAACAGTTTTTGTTTGCTACATGGATCATTTTAGTTCAGCTGGGTGTCTTTCCTTTTGTTATATTTCTTTAAGAGTTCAAAATGTGTTAATTACATAAATAAAATGTAATTTTCTCTGTAGCACTTCATGGATTTCATAAGCAACACACCTTAGTTTCTCTGTGGATTCTTTTAAAAAGCAGTTAAAAACTTTTCTGTTCAAACAAGCCTTTTGTTGATCTACGTATTTTATATTCTTTACATTATTTACATTTGATCTTTTACATTGTGTATAATGTCTATTGATTGTATTGTTTATTTTAATATTTGTGTACAGCGCTTTGTGACTGCCTGTCTGTGAAAAGCACTTAATAAATACACTTTACTTACTTACTTTAGTTGTCCGCACAAAGCACAAAATACAATATATACAGTGTTATCTTCATTTTAGATTTCAAAAAGTATTTGCGGCTCCCAGTGTTTTCTTTTGCGTGGAAACCGGGTCCAAGTGGCTCTTTGGGTGTTAAAGGTTGCTGACCCCTGGGTTAGGCCTACCCCTGACCAACTGCCACTCCCTCAGCCTGGGCCTGTTGGAGGTGTCTTCCTGTTAAAAGGGGGTTCCCCGGACCTTCAGTGCTCATTGAGAATCTCAGATGTCAGGTAACACCTCCAGCTCAAAATGCTGGTTTATCCCAAACATGATTTTTGTCTCTGGGGAAGCAGAATGAACAAAGGTCACGGTTACATGTAAACACCTGTGACCTTTAACCTTCTATCTTTACATTTATTTACATCATCATCTAATGACTGTAAGATTGCCTTTCCAAACACAGTCACGTTAAAGTCACGTTTTTGTTTTTTTTTAGTTTTTTTTAAACGCCTTCCTAAACGTCATCAACGCGCGCCAGCAGCGGGGGGGAAAGCAGAGAAGATGGCGGACGTGGTGAATGTCGGAGTGAACCTGGATGCGTTTTCTCACGCCATCAGCGGCATCCAGGCACTGCGCTCCAGCGTGAGCCGCGTGTTCGAGTTCCTGAAGGACGGCATGAAGAACCGCGAGACGCTGGAGGGCCGCGAGAAGCAGTTTATATCCGAATTCCAGGAAAACCTGCAGGCGGTCAACAGAGACCTCAAGTGAGTCCAAACACTGTCCGTCACGATCCAGCCAACAGAAAAACACGCTAACCCCCAGACCAGGGTCCATTCACATTTCTGCTGATTTAAGAGTTAATACATAGAATAACACTGACGGACCACGGTCCATTCATATTTAAGATAAGATAAGATAACTCTTTATTGTCATTGCACAGTCATACATAGTACAATAGTACAATGAAATTGAAAAACTGTCCTACGTCGGCACTACATATAACACAACACGACACGATACGACACAAACAACACAATACAGTATAATAACTTAGTAATAACAAAGAAGAATAAGTGTATTTGTATTGCACACTAATTATTATTGCACCTTGTTAGAAATATAAATATTATTATTGTTACTGTTTTTACACCCCCCCCCCCAAAAAAAAAAGCTCCAGGTAGGTAGCCAGTCAGGTCAGCTATTTGCGTTGATCAGGGCTGTTGTTGTAAAAGCTGTCCTTGAGTCTATTTGTTCGGGACCTCAGCAGCCTGAACCACCCAGCTTAAACACCCGGTGTCCTGGGTGTGTACAGTCCCGTAGGATGCTGCACGCCCTCAGGAGACAGCGAGTGCTGTACAGGTCCTTCAGGGAGGGAAGAGGATGTCCAATGATTTTTTGGGCCATATTGATGACTAGGGCTGCACAATTAGTCGTTAGAAAATCGCGATCTCAATTCATACTTATGTGCGATCTCATTTCCAAATGACAACGATTTAAAAAAAAAAAAAAAAGACGACGACGACGATTGTACCGCATTTTGATCCGGGACATAATCTGCATGAAAACAAGCGCTCACTCTTCCTGCTCAACAAATGACAAGGGCGGAGCCTTATACCACGTGATACAGAAGCCAGCTGGCAGGGAAACGACAACGGAGAGCACGTGAGAGATGACGAAGCTATAAAGGCCAAGAAAGTGACAGGAGAAAATCCGTCCTGGTCAACCACCCAAACATCAATAACGGGAACCTTATACAGCGCTTCCCCATAGCCGTCGAACTCCCGCAGGCACAAAGAAATTACGGAGGCTATCACTTATCACCTGACCAAAGATATGGCTCCCATCAACACTGTGCAAAACGAGGGATTTAGGAAAATGATCAACACCCTAGACAAACGCTACACAGTGCCGTCACGCAACTATTTTTCAAACATTGCACTACCTGCTCTATACACGCAGTGTCGAGCAACGGTGGAGACGGAATTACAAGCAGTACAACATTTTGCAGCAACGACAAAATGTGAGACATTTATTGTTTTTATGTTTATTTATTGTTTTTATGTTCAGTTTCAACTGTTACGAAGTTGATGTGCAGTTAATAAGTGCAATAAATATTTATATTGGAAAAGAAAATCGTGAGAGAATCGTGATCTCAATTCTAAGCAAAAAAATCATGATTCTCATTTTATGCAAAATCGTGCAGCCCTATTGATGACCCTCTGGAGTGCCTTTCTGTGTGCTGTGGTGCAGCTGGAGAACCACACACCGATGCACCGATTCTGCTGATTTAGGAGTTAATACATAGAATAACACTGACGGACCAGGGTCCATTCTAATTTCTGCTGATTTAAGAGCTGATACACAAAGACATGCTGACAGACCAGGGTCCATTCAGATACATAATTTTCTTAGGAACTGATAAAACATTCTGATTCCTGATTCTAACAGCTGCCAAGCACCTACTGTCTGTGTGTCATTTGTGTGGAAACTTGAAATACTGTCCAAAGTGAATTTTGGATCTTCAGAGCAGAAATGCGCCTTCCTTACAGGAATTATTAAAATATAAAGTTCATTTTCTGAATACATCCTAAACTGAAGACGACTTCCCGTCCCACAGAGCAACACTCGGAGTGTATTTTGAGACAAGACAGCAGCTGATGGTCAGGATCACCCTGTCCCGAGCAACAGTTTGACAACCCTCGGAGTATGTGGCAGGGACTAAACACAATCACAGACTTTAGAGGGAAAACCAGCACACCGCAGACCACGGCCTCTCTGTGTGAGGATCTCAACGTATTCTACGCTAGATTCGACACAGCGAACACCATGAGACCGGACAGTGTGCGCACCGCGGATGACGTCAGCGCGCACACTGTGTCTGAGGAGGATGTGCGGAAGTGCTTCAGGAGGGTGAACGCACGCAAAGCTACTGGTCCGGACGGGATTCCCGGCCGCGTCCTCAAGTCATGCGCGGCTCAGCTGGCTGGAGTGTTTACACACATCTTCAACCTTTCCCTCTCTCTGTCTGTAGTCCCAGCCTGCTTCAAAATGGCCGCCATCGTCCCTGTACCCAAATCCTCCACCATCTCCTCATTGAACGACTGGCGACCTGTAGCCCTGACCCCCATCGTGAGCAAATGCTTCGAGAAGCTGGTCAGGGACTTCATCTGCTCCGCACTACCCGACTCACTGGACCCCCTACAGTTCGCATACCGCCACAACAGGTCCACTGATGATGCCATAGCCCTGACACTCCATGCTGCCCTGTCACACCTGGAGAAGAGAGACACGTATGTGAGAATGCTGTTTGTAGATTACAGCTCAGCATTCAACACCATCATTCCCTCGAAGCTGGACAGGAAACTGCAGGATCTAGGACTGAGCAGCTCCCTCTGCAGCTGGATCCTTAACTTCCTGTCTGACAGACGCCAAGTGGTCAGACTGGGCAGCACCACCTCATCCCCCATCACACTGAACACTGGTGCTCCACAGGGGTGTGTACTGAGCCCTCTCCTGTACTCACTCTACACCTACGACTGCACGGCCACTAACAACTCCAACATCATTGTGAAGTTTGCGGACGACACTACAGTGGTGGGTCTTATCACCAACGGTGATGAGACGGCCTACAGGGAGGAGGTCAGCGCCCTGACCCACTGGTGTCAAGACAACCATCTCACCCTCAACGTCGCAAAGACAAAGGAGTTGATAGTGGACTTCCGGAGGTGCAGAGAAGTACACACCCCCATCACCATCAACGGCGCCGCTGTGGAGAGAGTGAGCAGCTTCCGCTTCCTTGGTGTACATCTGGCTGAGGATCTTACGTGGTCAGTACACATAAACAAAACAGTGAAGAAGGCGCAGCAGCGCCTCTTCTTTCTCAGGAGACTGAAAAGATTCGGCATGAGCCCCCGCATCCTCAGGACCTTCTATCGCTGTGCCATTGAGAGCATCCTCACTGGATGCATCACCACCTGGTACGGCAACAGCACCACTTACAACCGCAAAGCTCTCCAGAGAGTAGTGCGGTGTGCTGAACGGATAATTGGAGGTGAGCTTCCCTCCCTCCAAGACATCTACAGGAAGCGGTGCCCGAGGAAAGCGGGGAGGATCATCAAGGACTCCAGTCACCCCAGCCACAAACTGTTCAGACTACTTCCATCAGGAAGGAGGTTCTGCAGCATCCGGTCCCGTACCAGCAGACTGAGAGACAGCTTTTTCCACCAGGCCATCAGACTGCTGAACACGTCATAGACACCTCACCCACTACTGGAACTTCAACATTATGCACTCCATACTGTACATTAATACCACTGTTTTGCACATGTCCGACTACCAACCTCTGTACATTTTATATATCTTATTTTATTGTTTACTCTATTTCATTTGTAAAATATGTATATACACACACACACACACGTAGAAAAACATATTTAGTATACACATCCAATAATGCATATACTCTTATATATTGTACATATATTTATTACTTTCAGATTTAGCCATTTTTATATTTTGCTTGTTTTACGTTGTTGTATTTTTGCACAACTCTGTTGCTTGAGAAGCTCGCACACAAGAATTTCACTCGCATGTACTGTACCAGTGTACCTGCACATGTGACGTGACAATAAAAGTGATTTGATTTGATTTGGATGATTTTAGGTCCATGTTTACTAAGAGTCTAAGTGTAATCAGCCACGCTCGAGCAGGCTGAAGTGAGCCTGACCTCTGACTGTTATTTTATGACTTTTTAATCCTAAACACTAAACGTTTGTACAGTTTGACTTTCTCTGGTGACTAAAAACCCGTCTCTCTGTCTATCTGTCAGTGAGCTGGAGCGTCTCAGCGGATTGGTTGGTCGCCCCTCAGAGTCCCACCCCCTCCATAACAGCGGTCTGCTGAGTCTGGACCCGGTGCAGGACAAAACTCCTCTGTACTCTCAGCTGCTGCAGGCATACAAGTGGTCCAACAAGGTAACCGCTAACGTGCACTTCCTGTTCATTGATGATGACCTCAGAGCAGCCGCCCTGCTCACAGCGAGATCAAAGTGGACGTGAACCTGGACATGTATTTCCACACAGAGCCCTGCTGTAACACACCGTCACAGATTTAACAATTCAAGAAAGGCATGTTTAGCACCATCATAGCTAACTGAGCGGAGGAGACGTCAGCTGAGCGACAGTGTAGCGGGGTCACTGTTCCCTGCAGTTCATGAACGGTCCGTGTCTTTAGCAGAGAGTAGCTCTGTTGTTGGCTGGCTGCTCTGAAACAGGACGTTTCTCTTGTTCGCCGTAATGTGCGGGTTTGCAGACACGTCATGATGAGGACTGTTTGAGTCAGGTGACCCAGTGCCATCAGCACTGTGCATCTCATATTTCACGACTTTGGGCGTATTCATCAAATACTGGCTTTTGGGGCTTGACGAGTTTGTCCACATACGATGGTTAAAATGGCGTTATTGTAACCATCGAGTATGGGTTGCCATGGAAATATTATGGTGTCTGCGTGCGTGTTTCTATCATACCAGACATGGAAATGTGGCGATGGCGGGAGTTTGAGACTCGCTGTCGATTTCAAATGAAGACGGCAGCACCACGAACCAGCTGAAAAATCACCCACTGCAAAATGACAAGTGTTTTAAACTCAGCGTGTGATCGTCTCCACTCACCACAGGACACAAACCTGCTGTGTCGGTTTTATCGTCGCTGTTTGGACTTTAGCTTCTGTCGTGTGAGGTCTTTTATTTGACTGTTTCACATGTTATAAGCACAAAGGACGACCTTTGTAACCGCAGTTGTTTGTTTTGTTTCAGTTTGTTTGTTAAAGTCGAGTGTTGACCGCAGACAGATATGCTGGTGACAAGCCTCTGTGTGCAGCTGATGGTTCATAGCGTTTTCAGACGAACAGAATCAGCCCCCCGCCTCTGATACCCCTTCAGCTGTGTCTCATTAATCAGCGAGTTCTTGATCGCGACTCTTCAGTTGCTCTGAGCATGTCGGGCACACCTGAGCTCGGGTGCTGTGATGTTGGTCCACAGCTGGAGCTCATGGAGGTGACTCCACAGAACAAGCCAGCGGCGGCCCTCATTTATGAAGGCTGAAGATGAGTCCTTCCACCGTCACTGTCGTGTTTGCAAAAACATGGACGTGATAAAACCACTCCCTGTAAACTGGTCAGAGGTCAGAAAGCTGCAGGGACCACCCACCCGGATGCTGCCTCCATGTTTTTTACTGTCTGACAGTCAGACAGACAGAGGACGCTGGGATCGTCCTTGTGTGGACACTTGTGGGGTCGGACGTAGGCTGAGCGTCTGACCCCACAAGTGTGAGGAAAACGTTTAATCCATGTTTAGAGGCCCCGCCTACCGTCAAATCCTCACTGTGTGTTTGTGTGTGTAGTTGCAGTATCACGCTAGCTTGGCCTCCAGTTTGTTGAACCAGCAGTCGCTGAAGCGATCAGCCAATCAGATGGGAGCCTCAGCCAAGAGACGGCCCAAAGTCCAACCCAGTACTCTGGTACTGCCTCCACAGTGAGTACTATTGCACAAAATACTACAACAGTGCTACTGTACACTATTTCACACCTTTATGCTGCGGTTCCCCTGGTTTATCCTTTCACACTAACACACGGGCACCTGTCACAGGTATGTGGATGATGTCATCTCTCGCATCGGCAGGCTGTTTCCTGATATGACCATTGAGCTGTTCAGACCCAACGGGACGTCGGCTGTGCTCCTGGTAGTAGAATACACACTTAAACACACTTTGTGCCCACAGGTGTTTTCAGACCAGGTAACAGGTGTCTGTCTCACCTGTCTCTGTCCCAGGTGACTCTGGGGAAGGTGCTGAAGGCCATCGTTGTGATGCGGTCGCTGTTTATCGACAGAACCATTGTTCGAGGATTCAACGAAAACGTTTACAACGAGGATGGAAAGGTGAGTGTTCGCCTGACAGGTAACAGCTCATTATGTGTCCCAGGTAACCATGGTAACCTGTTCTTTTGTCCTCGTCAGCTGGATATCTGGACCAAGTCCCAGTACCAGGTGTTTCAGAAGGTAAGAGTTCTCAGATGCATAGAAGTTGATATGTGGGCCTAGCATGCAGAGCCCTGATCAACCAGGTGCTTGCAGGTAACAGACCACGCCACCACCGCCCTGCTGCACTACCAGCTGCCTCAGATGCCAGACGTCGTTGTGCGGTCTTTCATGGTGAGAGTAATCGGGCACCAGAGTAATCTAATTGCCCTCTGTCGTTGCCTGTCTATCTCTGACCCCTTTGTGTCCCCCTCTCAGACCTGGCTGCGGAGCTACATAAAGCTCTTCCAGTCGTCCTGTCAGCGTTGTGGCCGTTTCCTGCAGGACGGACTTCCTCCAACGTGGAGGGACTTTAGGACCCTTGAGGCATTTCATGACACCTGTCGCATGTAACAGGACACTTCCTGTTTATCTGTAAAGTTTTTCTTTGTTATGTAAAGGTGTTTCAATAAAGTTTGTTTTGTACAGATGTGTGATTGAAGCTGTTATTGATGTCTGCTGAGCCGTGAGCCTGTTCATGGCTTAAATTTATTTATTTATATATTTTTACAAAGTTTGCTTTCTGCATGCAAAAAACCCAAAGTTGAGTCAAATTCCTTATTTCTGTGCACAAACTTGGCCAAATAAAGGTGATTCTGATAAATATTGCCCAGGGAAACCTGACTGCCAATATAGGCAAGACCCCAGGTGCAGGCTGTGTAAAGATGCCCCTGAGACAATCCGGCACATAACAGCAGGGTGCAAGATGCTAGCAGGCAGGGCATACATGGAGCGCCATAACCAAGTGGCCGGCATAGTGTACAGGAACATCTGTGCCGAGTATAACCTGGAAGTCCTGAGGTCAAAATGGGAGACGCCCCCAAGGGTGGTGGAGAATGACCGAGCTAAGATCCTGTGGGACTTCCAGATACAGACGGACAAAATGGTGGTGGCTAACCAACCGGACATAGTGGTGGTAGACAAACAGAAGAAGACGGCTGTAGTGATCGATCTAGCGGTCCCGAATGACAGCAATATCAGGAAGAAGGAACACGAGAAGCTGGAGAAATACCAAGCACAGTCCTGGGAACAGCTAAGATACTGCAGGACCCTCAAGCTCCCAGGCTTCTGGTAGAGGACCTGAGCTTGGAGGATAGACCGCCCGCAGGGGCAAGAGGAGAATAATTATCTATATACATAAATACAAATGGTAGACTGCGTGTGACGACAAACAGGGACTGTTAAAAACTGGCTTTATTTTCTAAAAGACAAACAGCAGCAGCTAAATCAGCACACACACAGCAGCAGGCCTCGCTTCATCCTGTTTAGCACAAGTGAAAAACATGAATTGGTGGTATAATGGATAAAAGACAGTGTCTTTTTCTCATTAAAAGTAATCAAAAGTACTTTGGGGACCTTCAGCCCTCAGAACTAATACTTAGTAAAGCAACATCCACCAAATTTAAACGTATAATTGAGCACAGGGAGAGGAGCTACAGTCCATGCAACTCTGGCTGGGAACCCCCACACATGCAACATGTTTACTAGCAGTGTCGTACTGATTAACGTCCCACTATAACAGTGACACTTGGAACCTTCGTATTACGAAGATTCTCTTTAAACAATAAAAACTAAAATCTATACAACGCTCTGTACATTATATCTGAACAGCCGTCACTAAAGCTGCCCCACTGTGTTTGTGTCCGTGACAGTTCCACAGAGCTCTGACTGGAATATCAGATTAGAGTTACATCATTAATCACCAACATCAGTACTGTAGCATCATGCTGTAATGATCGTAGACATGTTGGTTTGTTTGCTAGGTAAGGGACGTGAGTCAGTTTGAATCATATCTGACAGACACACAGATTCTGAAGTGTCAACAAAACCTGAGATTTGCAGGTACCATACCAGGACGCTCTCAGCAGGGCCGGGGGGATTGTCACTGGGCCAGCCTCCTGAGGAAGTGCGTCCTCAGCAGAGCCTTCTTCACCAGGTGTGTGACGTTGGCAGTCCAGGACAGATCCTAGACTTCAGTTCAATTCATCCGTTTTCTTCTGGTTATCGACTTCAGTGACCCAGGGGGCTAGGCTGGTGACCTGGACATGTCGCCAGTCTGTCACAGGGAGACCGACAACTACTCCAGCTCACATCCACACCTACAGAATCCACAGTTAAGCTAACCCCACGCATGGCATGTTTCTGGCCTTTAAGAGGAAGCTGGAGAGACCCCACACTGTGGATTTGAGCCCAGGACCTTCTTGCAGTGGGGCGTGACACCGTGCTGCCCTTAATTCTCTTCAGTAATGTCAAGTCCCATAAATGTCATCCGGCTGACTCTGACACTGATGTAAGTATTTAATACATTCTGACCTTTGCCCTTTAACAGGTGACCTGCTGATATGTGATTGAACAGCCGAGCATTTCAATACAGCTTTCATATTTTTCCATGTTTAATTCCTACAGACTGGAAATCAGCAGATCAATACTCCATATTCGATGGATTCTCCTCATTGATCTGAGGCTTGTTTCCATTTACTTCATATTAATAGCAGCTGTATTACCGATCACTCACTCAATTGATCAATAATCAGATCCAGTTTATTTATACAGCATATTTAAAAACAAAGGACAAAAACAAAGGACAAAACCACTCACGTTAAAACAAAGCACATCAACTCACACCGATCAAGCGCTACCAGAAAAAAAAATGTTCTCAAAAGAGACTTGAAAACAGCGAAGATGCCTGTCTATTACTGAAAGGCAACGTGTTCCAAAGTTTGGGAGCCACAGTTGAAATAGCTCGTCCTCCTCCAAGTTTCAGACAGTTTTTGGGATAATCAAAAGGAGCTGGTCAGCTGATCTAAGGGCCCGTGAGGGAACATGAGGCTGAAGTACATCAGAAAGGGACGAAGGAGAAGGACTGTTCATGAGCCAACGTTAGGACTTCTGTGATAAATAGGAAGCCGAGGAAGAGAGGTCAGGATCGGTGAGATATGTTCATGCCTGTGTGTGAGAGACGGGCAGCAGCATTTTGAACAAGCTGAAAACGTGAGAGGGACGCTTGGCTGACTCCAGCATGCAGTGTGTTACAAGCCGAGGTGAGATAAAGGCATGTTTTATTTATATCAGTCACGCCTTGACAAACCTGACTTCAGCTGTGCTGTTTGCCTTAACAGGAAAAAGCTTTTCTTGGAACACAGAACTGATTGTTTATTAAATCTAAAATCCGAGTCCATGACTCCCAGAGCTGTTTGATAAATGACCCAAGCCAACCATAATTAAGAAGTGGGTTGTGTGAGGTATTATTAGGCCTGAATATAATTACCTGTGTTTTGCTTTCATTGAAGCTCAAGACGTTCAGAGCCATCCAAGCCTCGGCATCTTTGAGGCAGTTTGAGGTGGATGGAGCCTTTAATCAATCAATGAATTATCCGCTCAATCAGTCAGGAGCTTTGATAAAGGTGAATATTTCTGTAGGTCTTTAATGGCCTCTAAAGCTCACACCTTTTATTTTGAAGGACTTGGTGTGGCTGTCAGCTGATATAAGGTGACTGCAGCACACCTGGACTCTGCTGATATTAGAGTCACACGTTCTTAAACTTTGATTTTAATGTAAGTTTAAAATAAAATAATGCTGGTTTCAGTCTGAAGGTTTTTATTTTGAACTATCATCACTGCGGGCAGGAAAGGGTTAAAGTGGTTCACCTGGAGGACAGGTGAGGCTCGTTACCAGACTCGCGTCTGTCATTAATTCATTCTCTTCTGTAACTCACCTTAATCATACGCCCAAACAGGTGAGTCACCCCGAGGGTGTTTTTTGTTATCCAGCTTCACTGAACCAGCCAGCATGCTGAGGTCATAGGACAGCGGTCATCGGCTCTGTAAGTCAGTAAGTCCAGGTAAGCAGCAGTCCAGAACTTACCTGCTGCTTACCTGGATATTAAACATGAAGGACACAGGCTGATGACGTCATCTGGGTGGTGTTTATGTGAGTCTAAAACTAAAAGGTCCTGAAGAAGGACTCCAAACAGATCACCTGATGTAAGTCATCAGGCTGTGATTTGAACAAAGAGGAACAAAAACCTGTGAAGGTGATGTGTTTGTTTCTGCTGCACAGGTGTTCCACAGTAACTCCTCCCTCATTCAGGTGGACTAATTCGTGGTTATCCTAAACACAGCAGCAGACTTGATGTAATTTGATCACTCTGACCACCGTCCCAGACGAAATCCTCAACACTTTCATGCTTTTTGTCTCACATCAACAATCCACATTGTTTTATGGCTCTCTTCTCCCCTCTGGTGGATTATCTGTGCACTGCAGACAGCTCAAAAAATGAGTGACATCTTTCGGTTAAAAACTTTAAATATAACAACAAATCCAAAGAAGATTTTCTGCTGAAACTGTGAAAATCAGTTTTATTCCATGAATCTCTCTCGTGGTCAGTAATACGCTTTAAAAAGATTTAAATCCTAGGAATTAAAATAACAATAAAGAAACATGAAATCTGCTCTTGTGGTAATAATCGTTGTGCTACAGGTTTAAATAAAGTTTCTAAAATGTTTGAAACTCAGCAACATTTTAAAAATCTATGATTTCAGTTTTATGCTTCAGAAAAAGTTTGATAGTTACCACCAGACAGTGTTGGTCAAATTACTTGAAAAACGTAATCAGTAACTAATTACTGATTACTTCCCCCAAAAAAGTAATCCCGTTACTTTACTGATTACTTATTTTCAAAAGTAATTAGTTACTTAGTTACCTTTTAAAAACATGATTTACAACCTGAATAGGTAGTAAAGCGATAGATCTTTCAGGCCAATTCTACCTTTTCTGCATAATCCATCATATCAAATGAGAAAGTCTCTGTGTAAAACTAGTTTAAAAAAATTAAATTATATGCAACATTCTCTGACTGGAAGAAATTTGTTTAACATTTAAACCTATTTTCTGCACATTCCAGCACATAAAATAAAATCTGTTTTTGTGTTTACACTCAGTCTTTCAAATAGATGCAAGTGAAACACAGCAGAAAATAAATAAAATCAAAGACTCAGCGGTCCTGTTGCTCTATTTTCACCTGTTTAGCAGGAGTGGGGTAGGCGCAGGTTTGTCCTGTTGCAGGTGTGTCGTAGCAGTCAGTGGAAGGATCTGGGAATTTCACATTCCCGTGGCAGCCTACTCGGTGCTTGCTCGGACGTTTAGAGGAAGTTTTCTTCCAACGCACAGCGGACACTAATGTTTTTGTCACTTTTTATGGAATCAAACTCAAAGTAAGGTCAGTGCTTCCACACTTTAAACGCTGCACGCTCATACTCTCTCCTGCACTCGATATATTATCCATTGTTGATCTGCACACAGCTGTTGCCACGAACATCGCACTCGCTTACGTCACTGTCATGAGACACTCTTGCAAATAAAATCACGGTTTAGTAACGCAGTGTGCTTACGGGAAAGTAACAGTAATCTAATTACCTTTTTTGCAATAGTAATTCCTTACTTTACTCGTTGCTTGAAAAAAGTAGTCGAATTACAGTAACACGTTACTGCCCATCTCTGCTACCGAAGCAGGCCAGGTGTGCAGCAGGTGATGTGTTTGGTGGAGTTTGTTTTATGATTACATTTTTAAAAATGTAATTAGAATTTTTGTTTGTTTTTTAAAAAGAGAAAGTCCAAATGAAGTTTGTTAAACCTAGTTTGGACATTCTGACCAACATCTGCTTCACAGGTGATGGAGGCTGAGAATGGGGCGGGGCCAAGCCCATCCCCTCCTAGTTCTAAACCTGATCTTGATCCCTGTCCTGGTCCTTAATCAGAGCCACGTGATGGACTCTGTGCTCCTGTGCCCGGACAGTCTGATGAGGTTCTGGTCACCATCGACTCAGATGCTCTGATGGTGGCCTCACCTGAAGGAGAGGCTGCAGGTCGGAAAGGTCCGGACCCACAGCTGTGGAACAGCAGCTATCTGGAGAGACACCGCAGGTACTGACAATTATTGTGAAGGCCATGTATTGTGATGTCACTTCTACTTCCTTTGAAAGGTAATACGAAAGGTAATGGTTAGAGGACAAAGGTTAAGGGGTGGAGCTTCTGTCCTCAGGTGACAAACATGGATGATGTCATGTCCCTGACAGGAAGCGCATCACACAGAGCTGCAGCATGCTGTGTCGCCTGCTACCCACAATCCAAGGCAGCCATGTTGACATGGTAACAGTGCTGGAGATGACGGTGGCGCTCTTAAAGACAGTTCAGGAAGTAGTCCCAGCTGAGGACCCAAACATACAGGTAAACACCAGGAAATAGACCCAGCCAAAGACGCACAGAACGAAAACGATCTGTTATTGTTGGGATGTCATCAGATGATTCAGGCTGAAGGATGATGACTATAATGATGAGGGTGCTTTGATGTGATCGTCAGGTGTGTCCTCCTGCCGCCCTTCATGCTCATTAGCTGTCAGAGTCAGAAGATCCGGGAGGCCGGACACAAGATGGCGGCTGACCAGAACCAGAGGAAGGTGAACAGGTGAGACGGAGGTCAGGTGATGTCCTTATGCTACTGATCACTGTTATCAGTACAAAATGAATACATAACTGCAGGGTATCGAACTCATCTGGCAGGCAAGGAGGCGCCTCACTGATGGAGGCGAAGAAGAGGAGCAGGAGACGGACAGATGGAGACTGAAAGTAGAGTGATGACATCATCCTACTGTCGCCATGGCAGCTGTCCAGTTGGTTTAGTTCAAGACTATTACTTTGACAGGAGTCATTTCCTGTATCCTTGCTTAGAGGATGATGATGATGAAGAAGAAGAAGATTGGTTTTTGGTTTTAAAATTAGGTTGTGCTTCCTGTCTGTGAGCTGCATGAATTCAAAATAAAAGTTTTGTGAGGTTTTTGCACAAATGATTTAAAGCTTGTGATTGGTGCAGATCCTTGGGTCTGAGGCAACACCTCATGCTGGGCTTACACTGTGCAATTTTTGGCTCATTTTGAGCCAATTTTTCAGTTGTGCGACCGTTTTGGTGATCGGCCCGAGTTTTGCCTTCATCGTGTGTCGTGCATCGTGTAGTACACATGGGGTAACGAGAAGCGATTAACACCTCACGACCAGCTCCCGATCATCAATCGTTTGGTCGTAAGAAAATCAAACCTGTTTGAAATCCTGTCGGCCGTCGTGAGGGTGTCACCGCAGCCTCTCACACTGCGCAAGTGCAAACACAGAAATGAAGGTGAAAAGACAGAGCAGCACGGCGTGTGATCTGGACACAAGCAATGAAAGCACAACTTGTAGAACTTTGGCAAGTTCATCTGGGCCTTTTCGATGTGGCCTCACAAAATTATCACGACCGCAACAACCGTGAAAATAGTTGGATTTACACTGCTGCTCAATCACAGCTGCCTGATCAATGTTTTTCATTAGCAATTTAGCAAAGTTGATGGTGGTGGTGTGCGTGTCTGTGTGAGTGAAAGGGAGAGCGAGCGCGACAGGTTTTGTGTTATAATCTTCATGTTATGGACGCACAGTGTGAGCACTCAGGTCGCATCAGAGCATTGGGCCGTATAGTTTTAGACCCTGCATCGTGACCTGCGAACTTCTAACCCCTGCGAGTCAATCGTGCAGTTTGAGCAGGAGCTGAATATCGCAACTGAAAAAATTGCACAGTGTATGCCCAGCTTAAGCTGTGGTCTAAACACCTGAAAGATGTCCTCAGACTCGCTTTAAGTTCATGAAATGATCACCAGGTCAACTTTCTGCAGCCAATCGGAGCTGAGAATCCTCTAAATAAGCAGCATTACCTCTGGAGCAGGGGCAAATTCCATCCCATAATTCACACGCTGTCCATAGAAACATCAGCGTGACTGAGGAAGAGCTTCAGATCATATGTTCATGAGGAGTGTGACGGGTTTAAACTTGAGATGAGAACTCTGAATCACACCCTGATCTTTATGAACCGAGTTCAGGTTCTATGTCAGGTTTTATGCTGCTGCTTCATGATGGTTGGGGAGGAGGAGAATGTCAGCTGTGTGCTCCTTTTGAAAACTTTATAGTGAAAGGACCCATCAGTTCCTTTATAATGAACTGATGGGTTTTTTTTGGTGCTTTACTCTCAGGTCCATCAGCTGGATGCTACAGTTTAAATACTGTAACCTTTGGGATTCACTGAGGAAGGACAAAGTGGAAGGATTATTCAACTACAGACACAAACAGTCATGGTCACTCTGACCCCGTCCCCTCTGTCTGTGGTCAACTGCAGTGGTTTATCTGGGTGTTACTTTGTGTTTGTGTGTGTGCTAATTGAGCTTTCTACAGGAACTGGTACATGCTAACCGTGTTCACATCTTGAGTTTCTTTAGATCTGTCAGATGATCTCAGCTCACTAACCTCCTTGTCTTCCATCCATCCACCTACATGTCTGTACGGCCCAGCCACCACATCCAGCTTATCCACCACACCGAAAGCGTTCCGAGGCCAGCCAGTGTAATCTCTCCAGCCTTTCCTGGGTCTGCCCCAGGGGCCTCATTTTGGTGGGACATGCCTGAAACACCTCAGCCAGGAGGCACCCAGAAAACATCCTTGCCAGCAGAGATGGGTAATCTGATTACTTTTTCAAGTAATAAGTAATTGATTACTATTGCAAAAAAGTAATTACTTTACTGTTGCTTTCCCATAAGCAAACTGCGTTACTGCGTTACTAAACGGTGATTTTGTTTGTGTGTCTCATAACAATGACGTCCAAGTGTGCATCGTCCGTGGTAACAGATGTGTGCAGATCAACAATGGATAACAGGAAGTGATGGAGAGAGTACGACAATGCAGCGTTTAAAGCTTGGAAGTACTCACATTACTTTGAGTTTGTGTCACTTTTTACAGAATCAAACATTAGCGTCCGCTGTATGCTCTGCGTGGGAAGAAAACTTCTTTCTACAGCGAAAAATTAAACTTCAAATCTGAGCGAACAGCGAGGACGCTGCCACGGGAATGTGACATTCTGTCAGGTTTTGTGTGGAGGCGAGGAAGAAGGAACCCAAACGCGTGACTCGCAGGTAGGTGAAGCCTGGTGATTTATTATGATGAACGGATGAAACGGAGGGCTGACTGAACTGAGCTGGCTGAACTGAAATGACTGAACTGGCTGGCTGGATAGGAAACATGGACAGCGTACACAACATCAACATTAATGACACGACAGTGAACGAGTGGAAACAGAGGACTTAAATACACAGACTGATGAGGATGATAATGAGAGACCGGTGAGTACACAGCTGAACATAATCTGGCTAATAACACAAGAGACGAGCTGACACAGGAAAAGCAGGAAATGAGAACTTTGATGTGGCAACATAACCTAAATGTGACAAAACTGAAAACACTGGGTCACCGACCCAGGAACCCTAACACATTCACAGAGAAACCCCCGGATCCTCCCACTGACATGACCGCTGTGGGCAAACCTCCACCCACCCCACTCCTGCTAAACAGCTGACAATAGATTTAAGAGCTGCTGAGTCTTTGATTTTATTCATTTCTACTGTTTTACTTGCATCTATTTGACAGAGCGAGTGCAAACACAAAACATGATTTTATTTTATGCTGGAATATGCAGAACATAGGTTTAAGTGTTAAACATATTTCTTCAGAGACTGTCAGTGTTGGGCAGTAACAGAATACATGTACCAGCGTTACATATTTAAAATACAAAATATGAGTAGCTGTATTCTGTTACAGTTACCATTTAAATAGGTGGTAATCCTAATACAGTTACTTTGTAGAAATAAATGGAATACACGGTGGTCATTTCCTGTTTCATATGTTAGGCTGTCCCCTCTTTATGCCTTCTCCAATTTTGGTGATTAAACACAGTCGGACACAGGTTTAGCTCAGTTGGATGAGCATGTAGTAGGGCTGGTTAACGTCACCGACTTCAGAATCGATTGGATTCAATAAGCGTAGTTTGGATCTTTTGCTGCTGGTTCAGTTTTGGTTGGAGAGAGACAAAACTGCAGCTTGAGAATCAGCGCAAAAACAGACGTAAACCAAAGCGCGGACTCGACGCATCAGAATCAGTGAGATGTCGGCTTTCAGCCCCGACGGCGTGTACGTGCCGTGGGGTGAGAAAGCCGCCATCTCACTGATTCTGATGCGTCGGCGGGTCCACGCTGTGTCTTTGTGCAGAATCCGTGTTCCTGCTCTCATTTACTGTTTTAGCTGTTTGGTGTTTGTGAGCTTTAACCTGAGATTCTGGTAAAATACATTTATATTTAAAAATTGATTCAGGATTTAATGAATCGATATCACTTTATTCAAGCTAGAATTGATTTTAATCGGAAACTCGATCATCAAAACCCACCTCTAATATGTAGTCATATGTCACATGGCTGAGAGCGGCCGGCCCGGGTTCGAGTACGACCCGCGGCTTTTTTTTTTTTTTTTTTTTTTTTTGTAACACTCAATTTCCATCGGGGATTAATACAGGTTCTCTCATAATGATTGCTGGAAACCCAAGCAAAACACACGAGGCTCTAGTGTAAGTGCCCTGCTAATGTTGTTGGCATCAGTTACACAATGGGCACGGGCAGGAATGCATTTCCGACACCACATTTCCAGAAGAATGGGATGGGCGAAACTTCAGTATCTTCGATGGACTATTGCTGTGTGATTTTTATTACTATTACTTAGAGAGACTTAGAGGTTTTTATTGTCATTGTGCAGTTTCTTGCACAGCGAAATTGGGTAGCTGGACCACAAAGGTGCAAAAGTAAGAAAAGGAAACAATATACAACGATGTGAGTGAAACTATATACATGGTGTATGTGTAAGAAACATGGAAACAGAAACATTGTGGGGCTGTATACAAGAACAATTATATAATATAATAAATAAATAAAAAAGGGTGGAGGGGCTATGGTCATCTAGGGTGGGGATGGTAATTCCACTGAGACCAAAATATTGCACATGAGCTAAAAAAAATATTGCACAGAACATGGAAAGACTGATATTGCAGATAGGTGATCAATGGCAGCGTCAGAGTGGATATGTTGGAGAAGTCTGTTCACACTCTTAGTTTGTATTTAGAGTTCTGACCACGGGAAGAAGCTGTTCTTTAGTCTGTTGGTTTTGCACCTGATGGATCTGAACCTTTTTCCAGAGGGCAGGATGTTGAAGAGCTGGTGGTTAGGATGGAGGTGGTCCTTTATAATCGCCCTGGCTCTGGAGAGCAATCTTGAGCTGGCAATTAAGTCCACGGAGGGGAGTGGACAGCCGATCACCTTCTCTGCAGTTCTGATGACCGTCTGTAGTCTCTTCTTGTCAGCTGTTGTGCAACCAGCGTACCACACAGGGATGGCGTGCACCAGCACACTCTCAATAGCGGCATGGTAGGCAGACACTGGGAGGTCAGTCTGCAGCCTGTTCCATCTCAGAACCCTCAGGAAATGGAGGCGCTATTAATGAAGGCTACTCGCCACCGAGTTAACATTGTTAACTGCTGTTATCTGAGGTTAGTTCATAGACTGCAGATGGTTAGGCCATTTCTAAATACCCAAGTATACGAGTCTGTACTCGTGTTCTCGCTAGTCCGGACTTCGTAAGTTCACACAGGAGTCCAGACTGCCCAAGAAGGCAGCGCGATCGTTCTGCAACTGGAACGGCAGTGTACTTGATGACATCACAGCTCCATCCCCTCTCAATTTAACTGTGATTAATATTTGCACTGTTCAAGCCATCATTCAGAAATGGAAGGAGTATGGCACAACTGTAAACCTACCAAGACAAGGCCATCCACCTAAACTCACAGGCCGAACAAGGAGAGCGCTGATCAGAAATGCAGCCAAGAGGCCCATGGTGACTCTGGACGAGCTGCAGAGATCTACAGCTCAGGTGGGGGAATCTGTCCATAGGACAACTATTAGTCGTGCACTGCACAAAGTTGGCCTTTATGGAAGAGTGGCAAGAAGAAAGCCATTGTTAACAGGAAACCATAAGAAGTCCCGTTTGCAGTTTGCCACAAGCCATGTGGGGGACACAGCAAACATGTGGAAGAAGGTGCTCTGGTCAGATGAGACCAAAATGCAAAACGCTATGTGTGGCGGAAAACTAACACTGCACATCACTCTGAACACACCATCCCCACTGTCAAATATGGTGGTGGCAGCATCATGCTCTGAGGGTGCTTCTTTTCAGCAGGGACAGGGAAGCTGGTCAGAGTTGATGGGAAGATGGATGGAGCCAAATACAGGGCAATCTTGGAAGAAAACCTCTTGGAGTCTGCAAAAGACTTGAGACTGGGGCGGAGGTTCACCTTCCAGCAGGACAACGACCCTAAACATAAAGCCAGGGCAACAATGGAACGGTTTAAAACAAAACATATCCATGTGTTAGACTGGCCCAGTCAAAGTCCAGATCTAAATCCAATCCAGAATCTGTGGCAAGATCTGAAAACTGCTGTTCACAAACGCTGTCCATCTAATCTGACTGAGCTGGAGCTGTTTTGCAAAGAAGAATGGGCAAGGATTTCAGTCTGTAGATGTGCAAAGCTGGTAGAGACATACCCTAAAAGACTGGCAGCTGGAATTGCAGCAAAAGGTGGTTCTACAAAGTATTGACTCAGGGGGCTGAATAATTACGCATACCCCACTTTGCAGTTATTTATTTGTAAAAAATGTTTGGAATCATGTATGACTTTCGTTCCACTTCTCACGTGTACACCACTTTGTATTGGTCTTTCACCTGGAATTCCAATAACATTGATTCATGTTTGTGGCTGTAATGTGACAAAATGTGGGAAAGTTCAAGGGGGCCGAATACTTTTGCAAGCCACTGTAAAAAATAGTACACATGTACGCTTGAATAAAGACAAACAAGTGAGATGTTAGAAGACTTTTATTTTTATTTTAGTAAACACTCAATACAACAGACAGCTTCTGGGGTTTGGGAGAGAATTGAACAAATATTTAAAATATAATGTGATCATTTTTGCAGCAGCCTTGAGGATCTCCACATATTAACACGCTGTTTTTAGACATGATGGAAAGCATTAACAACCTGCTAGCTGCAAATAATCATGCACAATTCCACATGATTATTTGCAGACATATTCATAATCATTAATAAACATATTACTGATACAGAAAGAGTTTCCTGTACTCTGCAAAAAGTGCAGCCTTACCTAATGTCCACCCTACTGTTAATCATTTTATATTAAGATTTAAACATCTAGTTGGTATTGGTATGGCAAGTATTACCTTCACTAATAGTAATAAATTACACAGCAATAGTACATTCATGTACTTGTAAAAAGCATGATAATATATCAAGTAATCCAAAGTGTTCAGAATACATTACACTCATTGAGTAACGCAATGGAATATGTTACAAAATACATTTTGGGCCATGTAATCTGTAATCTTTAGTGGAGTACATTTTAAAAGTAACCTTCCCAATAGAGCTGGGCGATAAAACGATAACGATATGTATTGCGAAATAACTTTTTCTCGATAGAAAAATTAAACTATTGCGATAGACCTCATCTCTCTTGTCCTCTTTAAAAAAAAAAGAAAAAAAAAAGAACAGCCAATCCAAATTAAGTAGCGCAGAGCCGAACCAATCACAGCCGCAGCATCACGTCACATGACTTGTTACGTACAGCACAAGCGCCAAGGCACACATGTGTATTTGTTTTTGCAGCCATGCAGCCCGGGTAATGAAGGAAATGAGTGTGCCGACCAGAGAAAAATCAACCGAGAGCGTGAGCGAAGGTTACCGAAGAAAAAACCGATGATGGTTCCAATGCCGGAGAGCTTGTCGAACGGAAGGGCCACAGAAGTTCCGTAGTGTGAAGGTATTTCGGCTATTTCAAGTCTGACAAAAAACAGAGTAGCGCGCACTGTAAATTGTGCCGAAAGCAAGTCTGGAAATACAATAAAGCGGTGCATGCTCAGTCTCTGACTGAAAGCGCTGATTCGTCATTCGGCTTTTGTCAGACTAAAGTAACTGTTAAAACTGTTTGAAAAGCTAAGCTATACAACAAGGAGAGATTGATGCTACGTCCACACGTACCCGGGTATTTTTGAAAACGCAGATTTTTCTATGCGTTTGCACCTTTCGTCCACACGTAAACGGCGTTTTCAGTCACTGAAAACGGAGATTTCTAAAAACGCCTGCCAGGGTGGATATTTTCGAAAACTCCGTTTTTGCATTTACGTGTGGACAAGAAAAACGGAGAAAACGCAGCGTCAAAGGTGTGCGCCTTTTTTGACGTCACACTGTGCGCCACGTTATTGTTTCGGTGAAATGAATTTCTACAATACTGTTACTGTTAATTGTACTCTCTGCAGTGTTTAAATACTTACATATACACGCATAGTTACTGTCCCTCCATACATACGACTCGGTTCTGTTTCTATGCCCCATCTTTGTTTACTATTTCCTACCGAGGCTTCTAGACTTCTGATTGGCCAACATTTCTACACGGTTAGGAATATATCGCCACCTGTTGCTTTGGCATGTTCCTAGCAGCGTTTTCCTTCATTTCTGCGTTTACGTGTGGACGGGATTATTTTTTTAAACGAAAACGGAAAATCTCAGTTTTCAAAAATACCCGTGTACGTGTGGACGTAGCCTGAGAATTTCCTTTTAGTTCTCAGTTTATTTGATATTGACAAAAGTTAGTCAATTTTGTCTGTTCTTCTGTAAAACGACCTAAGATTTATTTTTAGAATTAAAATTTTGTTTCTAAGTGGAATTGACAATTTAGTAGTCTGTTTTGTTTGTTCTATTTTGAAACTTAAACGCTTTAGCGGCTGCCTTTTGTGTAGTTTACAATATTTGCCTTTATCTGAAACTGAAGTCTCATGTTCCTTAAGTACATCTACCCTGTTGAACTTATTATGGGAAATAAATATTTAAATCAAAACAAGCTGCTGATTATTTCACATTTTACTTGTGAGCAACGG